>NC_134837.1:10294761-10348006 GCF_004210375.1 Tachypleus tridentatus
TAATTTATTTATCAACTGTTTAACATAGGCCTTATTTTGAATTAGGTTATCGGCTATTTAGCATGGACCTCATGTTGAATTAGTTACTGATGCTCTCTGTGTCCTAAAGCCACACATGAAAATACTGTTTTGTTTCTTATGCCTTAAGTAATGTTTAGCATTAATTTTTCAATGAGACTTTAAATTCGTATATGGCTGTGTATTCGTGTAATAGGCTCATAAATATAAGTTCATTTTTTTCACCTAAAGGAAAAAGAAATATTCTGATTACTTTGATCGATTATTCTTTCCTTCATTGTTATGGCCCCGTAACAGTACTATATTGTATCAGATTAAAAAAACAGTACATTTTCCCTTCGTATACATTTTTTTTGGAAAAGATACAAGACCTGTATTCTGATTGGCTTGTTATATCTGTATATCCTGCAAACATTAAAAGAAAATTAGCCTTAACCACACATTGTTTTAAGAATTTCATTTTTACATGTCTATGTGAATATACATACATATTTTTGAACTAACATGAGTTATATTTACATATAGCCCCTGTATAGTAGGCTTTCCTTAAACACTACTTAACTGACCTGGTATTTTGGTCTGATTTATCCTCTAACAAGTATTTACAGCAATATCAACATTATAGTAAACTAGAACAGTGGTTTAGAGCTGTAGTCTTATCTATTTCATTAATTTTGCTGATTCCAATCGGTTCGATATTCATTGATTAACTGGAGACCTACAAATAACAACATAATAGAGATGTAGTTGAGAGACGACATCTTAATGAAATGAAACTAATTGTCTTGGAGTAAATAAAGGTTGTGTAACACTCTTTTCTTACTAACCAGAACTCAACTGAATGTTTGTGTAGCACTCTTCTCTTACTGACCTAAACTCAACTGAATGTTTGTGTAACATTCTTCTCTTACTGCCCTAAACTCAACTGAATGTTTGTGTAACATTCTTCTCTTACTGAACAGAACTCAACTGAATGTTTGTGTAACATTCTTCTCTCACTGACCAGAACTCAAATGAATGTTTGTGTAACATTCTTCTCTCACTGACCAGAACTCAAATGAACGTTTGTCTAACTCGATTCTCTTACTGACCAGAACTCAACTGAATGTTTGTGTAGAACTCTTCTCTTACTGACCAGAACTCAACTGAATATTTGTGTAGCACTCTTCTCTTACTGACCAGAACTCAACTGAATGTTTGTGTAACACTCTTCTCTTACTGACCAGAACTTAACTGAATTTTTGTGTAACGTTCTTCTCTTACTGACCAGAACTCATCTGAATGCTTATGTAACTCGTTTCTTTTACTGAACAGAACTCAACTGAATGTTTGTGTAACATTCTTCTCTTACCGACCAGAACACAATTGAATGCTTGTGTAGCACTCTTCTCTTACTGACCAGAACTCAACTGAATATTTGTGTAGCCCTTTCCTTTTACTGACCAAATCTCAACTCAATGTTTGTGTAACGCTTTTCTCTTACTGACCAGAACTCAACAGAATGTTTGTGTAACTCTCTTCTCTTACTGACCAGAACTCAACTGAATGCTTGTGTAGCACTCTTTTCTTATTGACCAGAAATCAACTGAATGTTTGTGTAACACTCTTCTCTTACTGACCAGAACTCAACAGAAAGTTTAAGTAACATTCTTCTGTTACTGACCAGAACTCAACTGAATGTTTGTGTAGCACTCTTCTCTTACTGACCAGAACTCGACAGAATGTTTGTGTAACTCTCTTCTCTTACTGACCAGAACTCAACTGAATGTTTGTGTAACACTCTTTTCTTACTGAACAGAACTCAACTGAATGTTTCTGTAACATTCTTCTCTTACTGACCAGAACTCAATTGAATGCTTGTGTAGCACTCTTCTCTTACTTACCAGAACTCAACTGAATGCTTGTGTAACACTATTTTCTTACTGACCAGAACTCAACTGAATGTTTGTGTAACATTTTTCTCTTACTGAGCAGAACTCAACTGGATGTCTGTGTAACTCGCTTTTCTTACTGACCAGAACTCAACTGAATGTTTGTGTAACACTCTTCTCTTACTGACCAGAACTCAACTGAATGTTTGTGTAGCACTCTTCTCTTACGGATCAGAACTCAACAGAATATTTGTGTAACACTCTTCTCTTACTGAACAGAACTAAACAGAATGTTTGTGTAACACTCATCTCTTACTTACCAGAACTCAACAGAATGCTTGTGTAACACTCTTTTCTTACTGACCAGAACTCAACTGAATGTTTGTGTAACATTTTTCTCTTACTGAGCAGAACTCAACTGGATGTCTGTGTAACTCGCTTTTCTTACTGACCAGAACTCAACTGAATGTTTGTGTAACACTCTTCTCTTACTGACCAGAACTCAACTGAATGTTTGTGTAGCACTTTTTTCTTACTCACCAGATCTCAACAGAATGTTTGTGTAACGCTCTTCTCTTACTGACCAGAATCAACTGAATGTATGTGTAACGCTCTTCTCTTACTGACCAGAACTCAACTGAATACTTTTGTAACATTTTCCTCTTACTGAGCAGAACTCAACTGGATGTTTGTGTAGCACTCTTCTCTTACTGACCAGAACTCAACTGAATGTTTGTGTAGCACTTTTTTTTTTACTGACCAAATCTCAACTGAATGTTTGTGTAAAAATCTTCTCTTACTGACCAGAACTCAACAGAATGTATGTGTAATACACTTCTCTTACTGACCAGAATTAAATTGAATGTTTGTGTAACACTCTTCTCTTACTGATCAGAACTGAACTGAATGTTTGTGTAGCACTATTCTCTTACTGACCAGAACTCAACAGAATGTTTTGTAACGCTCTTTTCTTACTGACCAGAACTCAACTGAATGTATGTGTAACACACTTTTTTTCTTACTGAACAGAACTCAACTAAATGTTTGTGTAACATTCTTCTCTCACTGACCTGAAATCAACTGAATGTTTGTCTAACTCGATTCTCTTACTGACTAAAACTCAACTGAATATTTGTGTAGCACTTTCCTTTTACTGACCAAATCTCAACTGAATGTTTGTGTAACGCTTTTCTCTTACTGACCAGAACTCAACAGAATGTTTGCGTAACACTCTTCTCTTATTGACCAGAACTCAAACATTCAGTTAACTCGTTTTTCTTACTGACTAGAACTCAACTGAATGTTTGTGTAACACTTTTCTCTTACTCACCAGATCTCAACTAAATGTTTGTGTAGCACTCTTCTGTTACTGACTAGAACTCAACTGAATGTATGTGTAACACTTTTTTTTTTACTGAACAAGACTCAACTGAATGTTTCTGTAACATTCTTCTCTCACTGACCAGAACTCAACAGAATGTGTTGTAACGCTCTTCTCTTACCGACCAGAACTCAACAGAATGTTTGTTTAACACTCTTCTCTTACTGACCAGAACTCAACTGAAGGTTTGTGTAATACTCTTCTTTTACAGACCAGAATTAAACTGAATGTTTGTGTAACACTCCTTTCTTACTGACTAGAACTCAACTGAATGTTTGTGTAGCACTCTTCTCTTACTGACCAGAACTCAACTGAATGTTTGTGTAACATTCTTCTCTTACTGACCAGAACTCAACTGAATGTTTGTGTAGCACTCTTCTCTTACTGACCAGAACTCAACTGAATTTTTGTGTAACATTCTTCTCTTACTGACCAGAACTCAACTGAATGTTTGTGTAACACTCTTCTCTTACTGACCAGAACTCAACTGAATGTTTGTGTAGCACTCTTTTCTTACTGACCAGAACTCAACTGAATAGTTGTGTAGCACTCTTCTCTTACTGACCAGAACTCAACTGAATGTATGTGTAACACACTTTTTTTCTTACTGAACAGAACTCAACTAAATGTTTGTGTAACATTCTTCTCTCACTGATCTGAAATCAACTGAATGTTTGTCTAACTCGATTCTCTTACTGACTAAAACTCAACTGAATATTTGTGTAGCACTTTCCTTTTACTGACCAAATCTCAACTGAATGTTTGTGTAACGCTTTTCTCTTACTGACCAGAACTCAACAGAATGTTTGTGTAACACTCTTCTCTTACTGACCAGAACTCAAACATTCAGTTAACTCGTTCTTCTTATTGACCAGAACTCAACTGAATGTTTGTGTAACACTCTTTTCTTACTGAACAGAACTCAACTGAATGTTTGTGTAACATTCTTCTCTTACTGACCAGAACTCAACTGAATGTTTGTGTAACACTCTTTTCTTACTGAACAGAACTCAACTGAATGTTTGTGTAACATTCTTCTCTTACTGACCAGAACTCAACTGAATGCTTGTGTAGCACTCTTCTCTTACTAACCAGAACTCAACTGAATGTTTGTGTAACACTCTTTTCTTACTGACCAGAACTCAACTGAATGTTTGTGTAACATTTTTCTCTTACTGAGCAGAACTCAACTGGATGTCTGTGTAACTCGCTTTTCTTACTGACCAGAACTCAACTGAATGTTTGTGTAACACTCTTCTCTTACTGACCAGAACTCAACTGAATGTTTGTGTAGCACTCTTCTCTTACTGACCAGAACTCAACTGAATGTTTGTGTAACACTCTTCTCTTACTGACCAGAACTCAACTGAATGTTTGTGTAACATTCTTCTCTTACTGACCAGAACTCAACTGAATGCTTGTGTAACACTCTTTTCTTACTGACCAGAACTCAACTGAATGTTTGTGTAACATTTTTCTCTTACTGAGCAGAACTCAACTGGATGTCTGTGTAACTCGCTTTTCTTACTGACCACAACTCAACTGAATGTTTGTGTAACACTCTTCTCTTACTGACCAGAACTCAAATGAATGTTTGTGTAGCACTCTTCTCTTACGGATCAGAACTCAACAGAATATTTGTGTAACACTCTTCTCTTACTGAACAGAACTAAACAGAATGTTTGTGTAACACTCATCTCTTACTCACCAGATCTCTACTAAATGTTTGTGTAGCACTCTTCTGTTACTGACCAGAACTCAACTGAATGTTTGTGTAACATTCTTCTCTCACTGACCAGAACTCAACTGAATGTTTGTCTAACTCGATTCTCTTACTGACTAAAACTCAACTGAATATTTTTGTAGCACTTTCCTTTTACTGACAAAATCTCAACTGAATGTTTGTGTAACACTCTTTTCTTACTGACCAGAACTCAACTGAATGTTTGTGTAACACTCTTCTCTTGCTGACCAGAACTCAACTGAATGTTTGTGTAACACTCTTCTTTTACTGACCAGAACTTAACTGAATGTTTGTGTAACATTCTTCCCTTACTGACCAGAACTCAACAGAATGTTTGTGTAACATTCTTCTCTTACTGACCAGAACTCTACTGAATGCTTGTGTAGCGCTCTTCTCTTACTAACCAGAACTCAACAGAATGTTTGTGTAACACTCTTTTCTTACTGACCAGAACTTAACAGAATGTTTGTGTAGAACTCTTCTCTTACTGACCAGAACTCAACTGAATATTTGTGTGGCACTCTTCCCTTACTGGCCAGATCTCAACTGAATGTTTGTGTAACACTCTTCTCTTACTGACCAGAACTCAACTGAATTTTTGTGTAACATTCTTCTCTTACTGACCAGAACCTAACTGTATTTTTCTGTAACATTCTTCTCTCACTGACCAGAACTCAACTGAATATTTGTGTAACACTTTTCTCTTACTGACCAGATCTCAAAAATTGTTTGTGTAGCACTCTTCTGTTACTGACCAGAACTCAACTGAATGTTTGTGTAGCACTCTTCTCTTACTGACCAGAACTCAACAGAATGTTTTGTAACGCTCTTCTCTTACTGACCAGAACTCAACTGAATGTATGTGTAACAATCTTTTTTTCTTACTGACCAGAACTCAACTGAATGTTTGTGTAGCACTTTTTTTACTCACCAAATCTTAACTGAATGTTTGTGTAAAATCTTCTCTTACTGACCAGAACTCAACTGAATGTTTGTGTAACGTTTTTCTCTTACTGACCAGAACTCAACTGAATGTTTGTGTAACACTCTTCTCTTACTGACCAGAACTCAACTGAATGTTTGTGTAGCACTCTTCTCTTACTGACCAGAACTCAACAGAATGTTTGTGTAACACTCTTTTCTTACTGACCAGAACTCAACTGAATGTTTGTGTAACACATTTTTTCTTACTGAACAGAACTCAACTGAATGTTTGTGTAACATTCTTCTCTTACTGACCAGAACTCAACTGAATGTTTGTCTAACTCGATTCTCTTACTGACTAAAACTCAACTGAATATTTGTGTAGCACTTTTCTTTTACTGACCAAAACTCAACTGAATGTTTGTGTAACACTTTTCTCTTACTGACCAGAACTCAACTGAATGTTTGTGTAACACTCTTCTCTTACTGACCAGAACTCAAACATTCAGTTAACTCAACTGAATGTTTGTGTTCTTCTCTTACTGACCAGAACTCAACTGAATGTTTGTGTAACACTTTTCTCTTACTGACCAGAACTCAACTGAATGTTTGTGTAGCACTCTTCTCTTACTGACCAGAACTCAACTGAATGTATGTGTAACACTTTTTTTTTACTGAACAAGACTCAACTGAATGTTTCTGTAACCTTCTTCTCTCACTGACCAGAACTCAACTAATGTGTTGTAACGCTCTTCTCTTACCGACCAGAACTCAACAGAATGTTTGTTTAACACTCTTCTCTTACTGACCAGAACTCAACTGAATGTTTGTGTAATACTCTTCTTTTACTGACCAGAATTAAACTGAATGTTTGTGTAACACTCCTTTCTTACTGACTAGAACTCAACTGAATGTTTGTGTAGCACTCTTCTCTTACTGACCAGAACTCAACTGAATGTTTGTGTAACATTCTTCTCTTACTGACCAGAACTCAACTGAATGCTTGTGTAACACTTTTCTCTTACTGACCAGAACTCAACTGAATGTTTGTGTAGCACTCTTCTCTTACTGACCAGAACTCAATTGAATGCTTGTGTAGCACTCTTCTCTTACTGACCAGAACTCAACTGAATGCTTGTGTAGCACTCTTTTCTTACTGACCAGAACTCAACTGAATATTTGTGTAGCACTCTTCTCTTACTGACCAGAACTCAACTGAATGTTTGTGTAACACTCTTCTCTTACTGACCAGAACTCAACTGAATGTTTGTGTAACATTTTTCTGTTACTGACCAGAACTCAACTGAATGTTTGTGTAGCACTCTTCTCTTACTGACCAGAACTCGACAGAATGTTTGTGTAACTCTCTTCTCTTACTGACCAGAACTCAACTGAATGTTTGTGTAACACTATTTTCTTACTGAACAGAACTCAACTGAATGTTTTTGTAACATTCTTCTCTTACTGACCAGAACTCAATTGAATGCTTGTGTAGCACTCTTCTCTTACTTACCAGAACTCAACTGAATGTTTGTGTAACATTTTTCTCTTACTGAGCAGAACTCAACTGGATGTTTGTGTAACTCGCTTTTCTTACTGACCAGAACTCAACTGAATGTTTGTGTAACACTCTTCTCTTACTGACCAGAACTCAACTGAATGTTTGTGTAGCACTCTTCTCTTACTGACCAGAACTCAACAGAATGTTTGTGTAACACTCTTCTCTTACTGAACAGAACTCAACAGAATGTTTGTGTAACACTCTTCTCTTACTGACCAGATCTCAACTAAATGTTTGTGTAGCACTCTTCTGTTACTGACCAGAACTCAACTGAATGTTTGTGTAACATTCTTTTCTCACTGACCAGAACTCAACTGAATGTTTGTCTAACTCGATTCTGTTACTGACTAAAACTCAACTGAATTTTTTTGTAGCACTTTCCTTTTACTGACAAAATCTCAACTGAATGTTTGTGTAACACTCTTTTCTTACTGACCAGAACTCAACTGAATGTTTATGTAGCACTCTTCTCTTACTGACCTAAACTCAACTGAATGTTTGTGTAACATTCTTCTCTTACTGACCAGAACTCAACTGAATGTTTGTGTAACATTCTTCTCTTACTGACCAGAACTCACCTGAATGTTTGTGTAACATTCTTCTCTCACTGACCAGAACTCAAATGAATGTTTGTCTAACTCGATTCTCTTACTGACCAGAACTCAACTATATGTTTCTGTAGCACTCTTCTTTTACTGACCAGAACTCAACTGAATGTTTGTGTAGCACTCTTCTTTTACTGAGCAGAACTCAACTTAATTTTTGTGTAAAATTCTTCTCTTACTGACCAGAACTCAACTAAATCCTTGTGAAACAATTTTCTCTTACTGACCAGATCTCATTTAAATGTTTGTGTAGCACTCTTCTGTTACTGACCAGAACTCAACTGAATGTTTGTGTAGCACTCTTTTTTTACTGACCAGATCTCAACAGAATGTTTGTGTAACGCTCTTCTCTTACTGACCAGAATCAACTGAATGTATGTGTAACACTCTTCTCTTACTGACCAGAACTCAACTGAATACTTTTGTAACATTTTCCTCTTACTGAGCAGAACTCAACTGGATGTTTGTGTAGCACTCTTCTCTTACTGACCAGAACTCAACTGAATGTTTGTGTAGCACTCTTTTCTTATTGACCAGAACTCAACTGAATAGTTGTGTAGCACTCTTCTCTTACTGACCAGAACTCAACTGAATGTTTGTGTAACACTCTTCTCTTACTGACCAGAACTCAACTGAATGTTTGTGTAACACTCTTCTCTTACTGACCAGAACTCAACTGAATGTTTGTGTAACACTCTTCTCTTACTGACCAGAACTCAACTGAATGTTTGTGTAGCACTCTTCTCTTACTGACCAGAACTCAACAGAATGTTTTGTAACACTCTTTTCTTACTGACCAGAACTCAACTGAATGTTTGTAACACACTTTTTTTCTAACTGAACAGAACTCAACTAAATGTTTGTGTAACATTCTTCTCTCACTGACCTGAAATCAACTGAATGTTTGTCTAACTCGATTCTCTTACTGACTAAAACTCAACTGATTTTTGTGTAGAACTTTCCTTTTACTGACCAAATCTCAACTGAATGTTTGTGTAACGCTTTTCTCTTACTGACCAGAACTCAACAGAATGTTTGCGTAACACTCTTCTCTTATTGACCAGAACTCAAACATTCAGTTAACTCGTTTTTCTTACTGACTAGAACTCAACTGAATGTTTGTGTAACACTTTTCTCTTACTCACCAGATCTCAACTAAATGTTTGTGTAGCAATCTTCTGTTACTGACTAGAACTCAACTGAATGTATGTGTAACACTTTTTTTTTACTGAACAAGACTCAACTGAATGTTTCTGTAACCTTCTTCTCTCACTGACCAGAACTCAACTAATGTGTTGTAACGCTCTTCTCTTACCGACCAGAACTCAACTGAATGCTTGTGTAACACTTTTCTCTTACTGACCAGAACTCAACTGAATGTTTGTGTAGCACTCTTCTCTTACTGACCAGAACTCAACTGAATGTTTGTGTAACACTCTTTTCTTACTGACCAGAACTCAACTGAATGTTTGTGTAGCACTCTTCTCTTACTGACCAGAACTCAACTGAATGTTTGTGTAACACTCTTCTCTTACTGACCAGAACTCAACTGAATGTTTAAGTAACATTTTTCTGTTACTGACCAGAACTCAACTGAATGTTTGTGTAGCACTCTTCTCTTACTGACCAGAACTCAACTGAATGTTTGTGTAACATTTTTCTCTTACTGAGCAGAACTCAACTGGATGTTTGTGTAACTCGCTTTTCTTACTGACCAGAACTCAACTGAATGTTTGTGTAACACTCTTCTCTTACTGACCAGAACTCAACTGAATGTTTGTGTAGCACTCTTCTCTTACTGACCAGAACTCAACAGAATATTTGTGTAACACTCTCCTCTTACTGAACAGAACTAAACAGAATGTTTGTATAACACTCATCTCTTACTCACCAGATCTCTACTAAATGTTTGTGTAGCACTCTTCTGTTACTGACCAGAACTCAACTGAATGTTTGTGTAACATTCTTTTCTCACTGACCAGAACTCAACTGAATGTTTGTCTAACTCGATTCTCTTACTGACTAAAACTCAACTGAATATTTTTGTAGCACTTTCCTTTTACTGACAAAATCTCAACTGAATGTTTGTGTAACACTCTTTTCTTACTGACCAGAACTCAACTGAATGTTTGTGTAACACTCTTCTTTTACTGACCAGAACTTAACTGAATGTTTGTGTAACATTCTTCCCTTACTGACCAGAACTCAACAGAATGTTTGTGTAACATTCTTCTCTTACTGACCAGAACTCTACTGAATGCTTGTGTAGCGCTCTTCTCTTACTAACCAGAACTCAACAGAATGTTTGTGTAACACTCTTTTCTTACTGACCAGAACTTAACAGAATGTTTGTGTAGAACTCTTCTCTTACTGACCAGAACATAACTGAATTTTTGTGTAACATTCTTCTCTTACTGACCAGAACCTAACTGTATTTTTCTGTAACATTCTTCTCTCACTGACCAGAACTCAACTGAATATTTGTGTAACACTTTTCTCTTACTGACCAGATATCAAAAATTGTTTGTGTAGCACTCTTCTGTTACTGACCAGAACTCAACTAAATGTTTGTGTAGCACTCTTCTCTTACTGACCAGAACTCAACAGAATGTTTTGTAACGCTCTTCTCTTACTGACCAGAACTCAACTGAATATTTGTGTAGCACTCTTCTCTTACTGACCAGAACTCAACTGAATGTTTGTGTAACTCGTTTCTCTTACTAAACAGAACTCAACTGAATGTTTGTGTAACATTCTTCTCTTACTGACAAGAACTCAACTGAATGTTTGTGTAGCACTCTTCTCTTACTGACCAGAACTCAACTGAATGTTTGTGTAACACTCTTTTCTTACTGACCAGAACTAAACTGAATGTTTGTGTAACACTCTTCTCTTACTGACCAGAACTCAACTGAATGTTTGTGTAGCACTCTTCTCTTACAGACCAGAACTCAACTGAATGTTTGTGTAACATTCTTTTCTTACTGACCAGAACTCAACTGAATGTTTGTGTAACTCTTCTCTTACTGACCAGAACTCAACTGAATGTTTGTGTAGCACTTTTCTTTTACTGACCAGAACTCAACTGAATGTTTGTGTAACACTCTTTTCTTACTGACCAGAACTCAACTGAATGTTTGTGTAACATCTCTTCTCTTACTGACCAGAACTCAACTGAATGTTTGTGTAACATTCTTCTCTTACTGACCAGAACTCAACTGAATGTTTGTGTAACTCTCTTCTCTTACTGACCAGAACTCAACTGAATGTTTGTGTAGCACTTTCTTTTACTGACCAGAACTCAACTGAATGTTTGTGTAACACTTTTCTCTTACTGACCAGAACTCAACTGAATGTTTGTGTAACACTCTTCTCTTACTGACCAGAACTCAAACATTTTGTTAACTCTTTTTCTTACTGACCAGAACTCAACTGAATGTTTGTGTAACACTTTTCTCTTACTCACCAGATCTCAACTAAATGTTTGTGTAGCACTCTTCTCTTACTGACCAGAACTCAACTGAATGTATGTGTAACACTTTTTTCTTACTGACCAGAACTCAACTGAATGTTTGTGTAACCTTCTTCTCTTACTGACCAGAACTCAACTGAATATTTTGTAACACTCTTCTCTTACTGACCAGAACTCAACAAAATATTTGTGTAACACTCTTCTCTTACTGACCAGAACTCAACTGAATGTTTGTGTAACACTCTTCTCTTACTGACCAGAACTCAACTGAATGTTTGTGTAACACTCTTTTCTTACTGACCAGAACTCAACTGAATGTTTGTGTAGCACTCTTCTCTTACTGACCAGAACTCAACTGAATGTTTGTGTAACATTCTTCTCTTACTGACCAGAACTCAACTGAATGCTTGTGTAACACTTTTCTCTTACTGACCAGAACTCAACTGAATGTTTGTGTAGCACTCTTCTCTTACTGACCAGAACTCAACTGAATGCTTGTGTAGCACTCTTCTCTTACTGACCAGAACTCAACTGAATGCTTGTGTAGCACTCTTTTCTTACTGACCAGAAATCAACTGAATAGTTGTGTAGCACTCTTCTCTTACTGACCAGAACTCAACTGAATGTTTGTGTAACACTCTTCTCTTACTGACCAGAACTCAACTGAATGTTTGTGTAACATTTTTCTCTTACTGACCAGAACTCAACTGAATGTTTGTGTAGCACTCTTCTCTTACTGACCAGAACTCAACTGAATATTTGTGTAACACTCTTCTCTTACTGACCAGAACTCAACTGAATGTTTGTGTAACACTCTTTTCTTACTGACCAGAACTCAACTGAATGTTTGTGTAACATTCTTCTCTTACTGACCAGAACTCAACTGAATGTTTGTGTAGCACTCTTCTCTTACTGACCAGAACTCAACTGAATGTTTGTGTAACATTTTTCTCTTACTGACCAGAACTCAACTGAATGTTTGTGTAACTCTCTTTTCTTACTGACCAGAACTCAACTGAATGTTTGTGTAGCACTCTTCTCTTACTGACCAGAACTCAACTGAATGTTTGTGTAGCACTCTTCTCTTACTGACCAGAACTCAACAGAATGTTTGTGTAACACTCTTCTCTTACTGACCAGAACTCAACTGAATGTTTGTGTAACACTCTTCTCTTACTGACCAGAACTCAACTGAATGTTTGTGTAGCACTCTTCTCTTACTGACCAGAACTCAACTGAATGTTTGTGTAACATTCTTTTCTCACTGACCAGAACTCAACTGAATGTTTGTCTAACTCGATTCTCTTACTGACCAAAACTCAACTGAATGTTTTTGTAGCACTTTCCTTTACTGACAAAACTCAACTGAATGTTTGTGTAACACTCTTTTCTTACTGACCAGAACTCAACTGAATGTTTGTGTAACTCTCTTCTCTTACTGACCAGAACTCAACTGAATGTTTGTGTAACACTCTTCTCTTACTGACCAGAACTCAACTGAATGTTTGTGTAACATTCTTCTCTTACTGACCAGAACTCAACTGAATGTTTGTGTAACATTCTTCTCTTACTGACCAGAACTCAACTGAATGTTTGTGTAACTCTTCTCTTACTGACCAGAACTCAACTAATGTTTGTGTAACACTCTTCTTTTACTGACCAGAACTCAACTGAATGTTTGTGTAGCACTCTTCTTTTACTTACCAGAACTCAACTGAATGTTTGTGTAACACTCTTCTCTTACTGATCAGAACTCAACTGAATGTTTGTGTAACACTTTTCTCTTACTGACCAGAACTCAACTAAATGTTTGTGTAGCACTCTTCTGTTACTGACCAGAACTCAACTGAATGTTTGTGTAGCACTCTTTTCTTACTGACCAGAACTCAACTGAATGTTTGTGTAACACTCTTCTCTTACTGACCAGAACTCAACTGAATGTTTTCTAACGCTCTTCTCTTACTGACCAGAACTCAACTGAATGTTTGTGTAACATTTTCTCTTACTGACTAAAACTCAACTGAATGTTTGTGTAGCACTCTTCTCTTACTGACCAGAACTCAACTGAATGTTTGTGTAGCACTCTTTTCTTACTGACCAGAACTCAACTGAATATTTGTGTAGCACTCTTCTCTTACTGACCAGAACTCAACTGAATGTTTGTGTAACACTCTTCTCTTACTGACCAGAACTCAACTGAATGTTTGTGTAACACTCTTCTCTTACTGACCAGAACTCAACTGAATGTTTGTGTAACACTCTTCTCTTACTGACCAGAACTCAACTGAATGTTTGTGTAGCCATCTTCTCTTACTGATCAGAACTCAACTGAATGTTTTGTAACACTCTTTTCTTACTGACCAGAACTCAACTGAATGTTTGTGTAACACTTTTTTCTTACTGACCAGAACTCAACTGAATGTTTGTGTAACATTCTTCTCTTACTGACCAGAACTCAACTGAATGTTTGTGTAACTCTTCTCTTACTGACCAGAACTCAACTGAATTTTGTGTAGAACTTTCCTTTTACTGACCAGAACTCAACTGAATGTTTGTGTAACACTTTTCTCTTACTGACCAGAACTCAACAGAATGTTTGTGTAACACTCTTCTCTTACTGACCAGAACTCAAACATTTTGTTAACTCTTTTTTCTTACTGACCAGAACTCAACTGAATGTTTGTGTAACACTTTTCTCTTACTGACCAGAACTCAACTGAATGTTTGTGTAGCACTCTTCTCTTACTGACCAGAACTCAACTGAATGTTTGTGTAACACTTTTTTTTTACTGAACAAGAACTCAACTGAATGTTTGTGTAACCTTCTTCTCTTACTGACCAGAACTCAACTGAATGTTTGTGTAACACTCTTCTCTTACTGACCAGAACTCAACTGAATGCTTGTGTAGCACTCTTTTCTTACTGACCAGAACTCAACTGAATATTTGTGTAGCACTCTTCTCTTACTGACCAGAACTCAACTGAATGTTTGTGTAACACTCTTCTCTTACTGACCAGAACTCAACTGAATGCTTGTGTAGCACTCTTCTCTTACTGACCAGAACTCAACTGAATGTTTGTGTAGCACTCTTCTTTTACTGAGCAGAACTCAACTTAATTTTTGTGTAACATTCTTCTCTTACTGACCAGAACTCAACTGAATGCTTGTGTAACAATTTTCTCTTACTGACCAGAACTCAACTGAATGTTTGTGTAGCACTCTTCTCTTACTGACCAGAACTCAACTGAATGTTTGTGTAGCACTCTTTTCTTACTGACCAGAACTCAACTGAATGTTTGTGTAACACTCTTCTCTTACTGACCAGAACTCAACTGAATGTTTGTGTAACACTCTTCTCTTACTGACCAGAACTCAACTGAATGTTTGTGTAACATTTTCTCTTACTGACCAGAACTCAACTGAATGTTTGTGTAACACTCTTCTCTTACTGACCAGAACTCAACTGAATGTTTGTGTAGCACTCTTTTCTTACTGACCAGAACTCAACTGAATGGTTGTGTAGCACTCTTCTCTTACTGACCAGAACTCAACTGAATGTTTGTGTAAAACTCTTCTCTTACTGACCAGAACTCAACTGAATGTTTGTGTAATACTCTTCTCTTACTGACCAGAACTCAACTGAATGTTTGTGTAACACTCTTCTCTTACTGACCAGAACTCAACTGAATGTTTGTGTAGCACTCTTCTCTTACTGACCAGAACTCAACTGAATGTTTTGTAACACTCTTTTCTTACTGACCAGAACTCAACTGAATGTTTGTGTAACACTCTTTTTTCTTACTGACCAGAACTCAACTGAATGTTTGTGTAACATTCTTCTCTTACTGACCAGAACTCAACTGAATGTTTGTGTAACTCGATTCTCTTACTGACCAAAACTCAACTGAATTTTTGTGTAGCACTTTCCTTTTACTGACCAAACTCAACTGAATGTTTGTGTAACACTTTTCTCTTACTGACCAGAACTCAACAGAATGTTTGTGTAACACTCTTCTCTTACTGACCAGAACTCAACATTTTGTTAACTCTTTTTTCTTACTGACCAGAACTCAACTGAATGTTTGTGTAACACTTTTCTCTTACTGACCAGAACTCAACTGAATGTTTGTGTAGCACTCTTCTCTTACTGACCAGAACTCAACTGAATGTTTGTGTAACACTTTTTTTTACTGACCAGAACTCAACTGAATGTTTGTGTAACCTTCTTCTCTTACTGACCAGAACTCAACTCAATGTTTGTGTAACATTCTTCTCTTACTGACCAGAACTCAACTGAATGCTTGTGTAGCACTCTTTTCTTACTGACCAGAACTCAACTGAATATTTGTGTAGCACTCTTCTCTTACTGACCAGAACTCAACTGAATTTTTGTGTAACATTCTTCTCTTACTTACCAGTACTCAACTGAATCCTTGTGTAACACTTTTCTCTTACTGACCAGAACTCAACTGAATGTTTGTGTAGCACTCTTCTCTTACTGACCAGAACTCAACTGAATGCTTGTGTAGCACTCTTTTCTTATTGACCAGAATTCAACTGAATAGTTGTGTAGCACTCTTCTCTTACTGACCAGAACTCAACTGAATGTTTGTGTAACACTCTTCTCTTACTGACCAGAACTCAACTGAATGTTTGTGTAACACTTTTCTCTTACTGACCAGAACTCAACTGAATGTTTGTGTAACACTCTTCTCTTACTGACCAGAACTCAACTGAATGTTTGTGTAACATTTTTCTCTTACTGAGCAGAACTCAACTGGATGTTTGTGTAACTCGCTTTTCTTACTGACCAGAACTCAACTGAATGTTTGTGTAACACTCTTCTCTTACTGACCAGAACTCAACTGAATGTTTGTGTAGCACTCTTCTGTTACTGACCAGAACTCAACTGAATGTTTGTGTAACATTCTTTTCTTACTGACCAGAACTCAACTGAATGTTTGTGTAACTCGATTCTCTTACTGACCAGAACTCAACTGAATATTTTTGTAGCACTTTCCTTTTACTGACCAGAACTCAACTGAATGTTTGTGTAACACTCTTTTCTTACTGACCAGAACTCAACTGAATGTTTGTGTAACACTCTTCTCTTACTGACCAGAACTCAACTGAATGTTTGTGTAACATTCTTCTCTTACTGACCAGAACTCAACTGAATGTTTTGTAACACTCTTCTCTTACTGACCAGAACTCAACTGAATGTTTGTGTAGCACTCTTCTCTTACTGACCAGAACTCAACTGAATGTTTGTGTAACACTCTTTTCTTACTGACCAGAACTCAACAGAATGTTTGTGTAGAACTCTTCTCTTACTGACCAGAACTTAACTGAATGTTTGTGTAACATTCTTCTCTTACTGACCAGAACTCAACTGAATTTTTGTGTAACATTCTTCTCTTACTTACCAGTACTCAACTGAATCCTTGTGTAACACTTTTCTCTTACTGACCAGAACTCAACTGAATGTTTGTGTAGCACTCTTCTCTTACTGACCAGAACTCAACTGAATGTTTGTGTAGCACTCTTCTCTTACTGACCAGAACTCAACTGAATGTTTGTGTAACACTCTTCTCTTACTGACCAGAACTCAACTGAATGTTTGTGTAGCACTCTTCTCTTACTGACCAGAACTCAACTGAATGTTTGTGTAACTCTCTTTTCTTACTGACCAGAACTCAACTGAATGTTTGTGTAACATTCTTCTCTTACTGACCAGAACTCAACTGAATGCTTGTGTAGCACTCTTCTCTTACTGACCAGAACTCAACTGAATGTTTGTGTAACACTCTTCTCTTACTGACCAGAACTCAACAGAATGTTTGTGTAACACTCTTCTCTTACTGACCAGAACTCAACTAAATGTTTGTGTAGCACTCTTCTCTTACTGACCAGAACTCAACTGAATGTTTGTGTAACATTCTTTTCTTACTGACCAGAACTCAACTGAATGTTTGTGTAACTCGATTCTCTTACTGACCAGAACTCAACTGAATGTTTTTGTAGCACTTTTCTTTTACTGACCAGAACTCAACTGAATGTTTGTGTAACACTCTTTTCTTACTGACCAGAACTCAACTGAATGTTTGTGTAACACTCTTCTCTTACTGACCAGAACTCAACTGAATGTTTGTGTAACATTCTTCTCTTACTGACCAGAACTCAACTGAATGTTTGTGTAACATTCTTCTCTTACTGACCAGAACTCAACTGAATGTTTGTGTAACATTCTTCTCTTACTGACCAGAACTCAACTGAATGTTTGTGTAACTCTCTTCTCTTACTGACCAGAACTCAACTGAATGTTTGTGTAACACTCTTCTTTTACTGACCAGAACTCAACTGAATGTTTGTGTAGCACTCTTCTCTTACTGACCAGAACTCAACTGAATGTTTGTGTAGCACTCTTCTCTTACTGACCAGAACTCAACTGAATGTTTGTGAAACAATTTTCTCTTACTGACCAGATCTCATTTAAATGTTTGTGTAGCACTCTTCTGTTACTGACCAGAACTCAACTGAATGTTTGTGTAGCACTTTTTTTACTGACCAAATCTTAACTGAATGTTTGTGTAACACTCTTCTCTTACTGACCAGAACTCAACTGAATGTTTGTGTAATACTCTTCTCTTACTGACCAGAACTCAACTGAATGTTTGTGTAACACTCTTCTCTTACTGACCAGAACTCAACTGAATGTTTGTGTAGCACTCTTCTCTTACTGACCAGAACTCAACTGAATGTTTGTGTAACACTCTTTTCTTACTGACCAGAACTCAACTGAATGTTTGTGTAACATTCTTCTCTTACTGACCAGAACTCAACTGAATGTTTGTGTAACTCTTTTCTTACTGACCAGAACTCAACTGAATGTTTGTGTAGAACTTTCCTTTACTGACCAGAACTCAACTGAATGTTTGTGTAACACTTTTCTCTTACTGACCAGAACTCAACTGAATGTTTGTGTAACACTCTTCTCTTACTGACCAGAACTCAAACATTTTGTTAACTCTTTTTCTTACTGACCAGAACTCAACTGAATGTTTGTGTAACACTTTTCTCTTACTGACCAGAACTCAACTGAATGTTTGTGTAGCACTCTTCTCTTACTGACCAGAACTCAACTGAATGTTTGTGTAACACTTTTTTCTTACTGACCAGAACTCAACTGAATGTTTGTGTAACCTTCTTCTCTTACTGACCAGAACTCAACTGAATGTTTTGTAACACTCTTCTCTTACTGACCAGAACTCAACTGAATGTTTGTGTAGCACTCTTTTCTTACTGACCAGAACTCAACTGAATGTTTGTGTAACACTCTTCTCTTACTGACCAGAACTCAACTGAATGTTTGTGTAACATTCTTCTCTTACTGACCAGAACTCAACTGAATGTTTGTGTAACATTTTCTCTTACTGACCAGAACTCAACTGAATGTTTGTGTAGCACTCTTCTCTTACTGACCAGAACTCAACTGAATGTTTGTGTAGCACTCTTTTCTTACTGACCAGAACTCAACAGAATGTTTGTGTAACACTCTTCTCTTACTGACCAGAACTCAACTGAATGTTTGTGTAACACTCTTCTCTTACTGACCAGAACTCAACTGAATGTTTGTGTAACATTTTTCTCTTACTGACCAGAACTCAACTGAATGTTTGTGTAACACTCTTCTCTTACTGACCAGAACTCAACTGAATGTTTGTGTAACACTCTTCTCTTACTGACCAGAACTCAACTGAATGTTTGTGTAGCACTCTTTTCTTACTGACCAGAACTCAACTGAATGTTTGTGTAACACTCTTCTCTTACTGACCAGAACTCAACTGAATGTTTGTGTAACACTCTTCTCTTACTGACCAGAACTCAACTGAATGTTTGTGTAGCACTCTTCTCTTACTGACCAGAACTCAACAGAATGTTTGTGTAACACTCTTTTCTTACTGACCAGAACTCAACTGAATGTTTGTGTAACACTCTTTTTTTCTTACTGACCAGAACTCAACTGAATGTTTGTGTAACATTCTTCTCTTACTGACCAGAACTCAACTGAATGTTTGTGTAACTCGATTCTCTTACTGACCAGAACTCAACTGAATGTTTGTGTAGAACTTTTCTTTACTGACCAGAACTCAACTGAATGTTTGTGTAACACTTTTCTCTTACTGACCAGAACTCAACTGAATGTTTGTGTAACACTCTTCTCTTACTGACCAGAACTCAAAACATTTTGTTAACTCTTTTTTCTTACTGACCAGAACTCAACTGAATGTTTGTGTAACACTTTTCTCTTACTGACCAGAACTCAACTGAATGTTTGTGTAGCACTCTTCTCTTACTGACCAGAACTCAACTGAATGTTTGTGTAACACTTTTTTTTTACTGAACAAGACTCAACTGAATGTTTCTGTAACCTTCTTCTCTCACTGACCAGAACTCAACTAATGTGTTGTAACGCTTTTCTCTTACCGACCAGAACTCAACTGAATGCTTGTGTAGCACTTTTTTCTTACTGACCAGAACTCAACTGAATGCTTGTGTAGCACTTTTTTCTTACTGACCAGAACTCAACTGAATATTTGTGTAGCACTCTTCTCTTACTGACCAGAACTCAACTGAATTTTTGTGTAACATTCTTCTCTTACTTACCAGTACTCAACTGAATCCTTGTGTAACACTTTTCTCTTACTGACCAGAACTCAACTGAATGTTTGTGTAGCACTCTTCTCTTACTGACCAGAACTCAACTGAATGCTTGTGTAGCACTCTTTTCTTATTGACCTGAATTCAACTGAATAGTTGTGTAGCACTCTTCTCTTACTGACCAGAACTCAACTGAATGTTTGTGTAACACTCTTCTCTTACTGACCAGAACTCAACAGAATGTTTATGTAACATTTTTCTCTTACTGACCAGAACTCAACTGAATGTTTGTGTAACACTTTTTTCTTACTGACCAGAACTCAACTGAATGTTTGTGTAACCTTCTTCTCTTACTGACCAGAACTCAACAGAATGTTTTGTAACGCTGTTCTCTTACTGACCAGAACTCAACTGAATGTTTGTGTAACACTCTTCTCTTACTGACCAGAACTCAACTGAATGTTTGTGTAACACTCTTCTCTTACTGACCAGAACTCAACTGAATGTTTGTGTAACACTCTTCTCTTACTGACCAGAACTCAACTGAATGTTTGTGTAGCACTCTTCTCTTACTGACCAGAACTCAACTGAATGTTTGTGTAACATTCTTCTCTTACTGACCAGAACTCAACTGAATGCTTGTGTAACACTTTTCTCTTACTGACCAGAACTCAACTGAATGTTTGTGTAGCACTCTTCTCTTACTGACCAGAACTCAACTGAATGTTTGTGTAGCACTCTTCTCTTACTGACCAGAACTCAACTGAATGTTTGTGTAACACTCTTTTCTTACTGACCAGAACTCAACTGAATGTTTGTGTAGCACTCTTCTCTTACTGACCAGAACTCAACTGAATGTTTGTGTAACACTCTTCTCTTACTGACCAGAACTCAACTGAATGTTTGTGTAACATTTTTCTCTTACTGACCAGAACTCAACTGAATGTTTGTGTAGCACTCTTCTCTTACTGACCAGAACTCAACTGAATGTTTGTGTAACACTCTTCTCTTACTGACCAGAACTCAACTGAATGTTTGTGTAACACTCTTTTCTTACTGACCAGAACTCAACTGAATGTTTGTGTAACATTCTTCTCTTACTGACCAGAACTCAATTTAATACTTGTGTAGCACTCTTCTCTTACTGACCAGAACTCAAATAAATATTTGTGTAACATTTTTCTCTTACTGACCAGAACTCAACTGAATGTTTGTCTAACTCTATTCTCTTACTGACCAAATCTCAACTGAATGTTTGTGTAACACTCTTCTCTTACTGACCAGAACTCAACTGAATGTTTGTGTAGCACTCTTCTCTTACTGACCAGAACTCAACTGAATGTTTGTGTAACACTCTTCTCTTACTGACCAGAACTCAACTGAATGTTTGTGTAACACTCTTCTCTTACTGACCAGAACTCAACTGAATGTTTGTGTAGCACTTTTCTGTTTCTGACCAGAACTCAACTGAATGTTTGTGTAACATTCTTTTCTTACTGACCAGAACTCAACTGAATGTTTGTGTAACTCGATTCTCTTACTGACCAAAACTCAACTGAATGTTTGTGTAGCACTTTCTTTTACTGACAGAACTCAACTGAATGTTTGTGTAACACTCTTTTCTTACTGACCAGAACTCAACTGAATGTTTATGTAACACTCTTCTCTTACTGACCTAAACTCAACTGAATGTTTGTGTAACATTCTTCTCTTACTGACCAGAACTCAACTGAATGTTTGTGTAACATTCTTCTCTTACTGACCAGAACTCAACTGAATGTTTGTGTAACATTCTTCTCTTACTGACCAGAACTCAACTGAATGTTTGTGTAAACTCTTCTCTTACTGACCAGAACTCAACTGAATGTTTCTGTAGCACTCTTCTTTTACTGACCAGAACTCAACTGAATGTTTGTGTAGCACTCTTCTCTTACTGACCAGAACTCAACTGAATTTTTGTGTAACATTCTTCTCTTACTGACCAGAACTCAACTGAATCCTTGTGTAACACTTTTCTCTTACTGACCAGAACTCAACTGAATGTTTGTGTAGCACTTTTCTCTTACTGACCAGAACTCAACTGAATGTTTGTGTAGCACTCTTTTCTTACTGACCAGAACTCAACTGAATGTTTGTGTAACACTCTTCTCTTACTGACCAGAACTCAACTGAATGTTTGTGTAACACTCTTCTCTTACTGACCAGAACTCAACTGAATGCTTTTGTAACATTTTCCTCTTACTGTGCAGAACTCAACTGGATGTTTGTCTAGCACTCTTCTCTTACTGACCAGAACTCAACTGAATGTTTGTGTAGCACTCTTTTCTTATTGACCTGAATTCAACTGAATAGTTGTGTAGCACTCTTCTCTTACTGACCAGAACTCAACTGAATGTTTGTGTAAAAATCTTCTCTTACTGACCAGAACTCAATAGAATGTATGTGTAATACACTTCTCTTACTGACCAGAACTCAACTGAATGTTTGTGTAACACTCTTCTCTTACTGACCAGAACTCAACTGAATGTTTGTGTAGCACTATTCTCTTACTGACCAGAACTCAACAGAATGTTTTGTAACGCTCTTTTCTTACTGACCAGAACTCAACTGAATGTGTGTGTAACACACTTTTTTTCTAACTGAACAGAACTCAACTAAATGTTTGTGTAACATTCTTCTCTCACTGACCTGAAATCAACTGAATGTTTGTCTAACTCGATTCTCTTACTGACTAAAACTCAACTGAATTTTTGTGTAGAACTTTCCTTTTACTGACCAAATCTCAACTGAATGTTTGTGTAACGCTTTTCTCTTACTGACCAGAACTCAACAGAATGTTTGCGTAACACTCTTCTCTTATTGACCAGAACTCAAACATTTTGTTAACTCTTTTTTCTTACTGACCAGAACTCAACTGAATGTTTGTGTAACACTTTTCTCTTACTCACCAGATCTCAACTAAATGTTTGTGTAGCACTCTTCTGTTACTGACTAGAACTCAACTGAATGTATGTGTAACACTTTTTTTTTACTGACCAGAACTCAACTGAATGTTTCTGTAACCTTCTTCTCTCACTGACCAGAACTCAACTAATGTGTTGTAACGCTCTTCTCTTACCGACCAGAACTCAACTGAATGCTTGTGTAGCACTCTTTTCTTACTGACCAGAACTCAACTGAATATTTGTGTAGCACTCTTCTCTTACTGACCAGAACTCAACTGAATGTTTGTGTAACATTCTTCTCTTACTGACCAGTACTCAACTGAATCCTTGTGTAACACTTTTCTCTTACTGACCAGAACTCAACTGAATGTTTGTGTAGCACTCTTCTCTTACTGACCAGAACTCAACTGAATGCTTGTGTAGCACTCTTTTCTTATTGACCTGAACTCAACTGAATATTTGTGTAACACTCTTCTCTTACTGACCAGAACTCAACTGAATGTTTGTGTAACACTCTTCTCTTACTGACCAGAACTCAACAGAAAGTTTAAGTAACATTTTTCTGTTACTGACCAGAACTCAACTGAATGTTTGTGTAGCACTCTTCTCTTACTGACCAGAACTCGACAGAATGTTTGTGTAACATTTTTCTCTTACTGAGCAGAACTCAACTGGATGTCTGTGTAACTCGCTTTTCTTACTGACCAGAACTCAACTGAATGTTTGTGTAACACTCTTCTCTTACTGACCAGAACTCAAAAATGTTTGTGTAGCACTCTTCTCTTACTGACCAGAACTCAACTGAATGTTTGTGTAACACTCTTCTCTTACTGACCAGAACTCAACTGAATGTTTGTGTAACACTCTTCTCTTACTGACCAGAACTCAACTGAATGTTTGTGTAGCACTCTTCTCTTACTGACCAGAACTCAACTGAATGTTTGTGTAACATTCTTTTCTTACTGACCAGAACTCAACTGAATGTTTGTGTAACTCGATTCTCTTACTGACCAAAACTCAACTGAATATTTTTGTAGCACTTTTCTTTTACTGACCAGAACTCAACTGAATGTTTGTGTAACACTCTTTTCTTACTGACCAGAACTCAACTGAATGTTTGTGTAACACTCTTCTTTACTGACCAGAACTCAACTGAATGTTTGTGTAACATTCTTCTCTTACTGACCAGAACTCAACTGAATGTTTGTGTAACATTCTTCTCTTACTGACCAGAACTCAACTGAATGTTTGTGTAGCACTCTTCTCTTACTGACCAGAACTCAACTGAATGTTTGTGTAACACTCTTTTCTTACTGACCAGAACTCAACTGAATGTTTGTGTAGAACTCTTCTCTTACTGACCAGAACATAACTGAATTTTTGTGTAACATTCTTCTCTTACTGACCAGAACCTAACTGTATTTTTCTGTAACATTCTTGTCTCACTGACCAGAACTCAACTGAATATTTGTGTAACACTTTTCTCTTACTGACCAGAATCAAAAAATGTTTGTGTAGCACTCTTCTCTTACTGACCAGAACTCAACTGAATGTTTGTGTAGCACTCTTCTCTTACTGACCAGAACTCAACAGAATGTTTGTGTAACACTCTTCTCTTACTGACCAGAACTCAACTGAATATTTGTGTAGCACTCTTCTCTTACTGACCAGAACTCAACTGAATGTTTGTGTAACTCGTTTTTCTTACTAAACAGAACTCAACTGAATGTTTGTGTAACATTCTTCTCTTACTGACAAGAACTCTACTGAATGCTTGTGTAGCGCTCTTCTCTTACTAACCAGAACTCAACGGAATGTTTGTGTAACACTCTTTTCTTACTGACCAGAACTAAACAGAATGTTTGTGTAACACTCATCTCTTACTCACCAGAACTCAACTAAATGTTTGTGTAGCACTCTTCTCTTACTGACCAGAACTCAACTGAATGTTTGTGTAACATTCTTTTCTTACTGACCAGAACTCAACTGAATGTTTGTCTAACTCGATTCTCTTACTGACTAAAACTCAAATAAATGTTTGTGTAGCACTCTAATGTTAATGACCAGAACTCAACTGAATGTTTGTGTAACACTCTTTTCTTACTGACCAGAACTCAACTGAATGTTTATCTAACACTCTTCTCTTACTGACCTAAACTCAACTGAATGTTTGTGTAACATTCTTCTCTTACTGCCCTAAACTCAACTGAATGTTTGTGTAACATTCTTCTCTTACTGACCAGAACTCAACTGAATGTTTGTGTAACATTCTTCTCTTACTGACCAGAACTCAACTGAATGTTTGTCTAACTCGATTCTCTTACTGACCAGAACTCAACTGAATGTTTGTGTAACACTCTTCTCTTACTGACCAGAACTCAACTGAATGTTTGTGTAACACTCTTCTCTTACTGACCAGAACTCAACTTAATGTTTGTGTAACATTCTTCTCTTACTGACCAGAACTCAACTGAATGCTTGTGTAACATTTTCTCTTACTGACCAGAACTCAACTGAATGTTTGTGTAGCACTCTTCTCTTACTGACCAGAACTCAACTGAATGTTTGTGTAGCACTCTTTTTTACTGACCAGAACTCAACTGAATGTTTGTGTAACACTCTTCTCTTACTGACCAGAACTCAACTGAATGTTTGTGTAACACTCTTCTCTTACTGACCAGAACTCAACTGAATGTTTGTGTAACACTCTTCTCTTACTGACCAGAACTCAACTGAATATTTGTGTAGCACTCTTCTCTTACTGACCAGAACTCAACTGAATGTTTGTGTAACACTCTTTTCTTACTGAACAGAACTCAACTGAATGTTTGTGTAACATTCTTCTCTTACTGACCAGAACTCAACTGAATGTTTGTGTAACTCTTCTCTTACTGACCAGAACTCAACTGAATGTTTGTGTAGAACTTTTCTCTTACTGACCAGAACTCAACTGAATGTTTGTGTAACACTTTTCTCTTACTGACCAGAACTCAACTGAATGTTTGTGTAACACTCTTCTCTTACTGACCAGAACTCAAACATGTTTGTGTAAACTCTTTTCTTACTGACCAGAACTCAACTGAATGTTTGTGTAACACTCTTTCTCTTACTGACCAGAACTCAACTGAATGTTTGTGTAACACTCTTCTCTTACTGACCAGAACTCAACTGAATGTTTGTGTAACACTTTTTTTTTACTGACCAGAACTCAACTGAATGTTTGTGTAACCTTCTTCTCTTACTGACCAGAACTCAACTGAATGTTTGTGTAACACTCTTCTCTTACTGACCAGAACTCAACTGAATGCTTGTGTAGCACTCTTTTCTTACTGACCAGAACTCAACTGAATATTTGTGTAGCACTCTTCTCTTACTGACCAGAACTCAACTGAATGTTTGTGTAACATTCTTCTCTTACTTACCAGTACTCAACTGAATCCTTGTGTAACACTTTTCTCTTACTGACCAGAACTCAACTGAATGTTTGTGTAGCACTCTTCTCTTACTGACCAGAACTCAACTGAATGTTTGTGTAGCACTCTTTTCTTACTGACCAGAACTCAACTGAATGTTTGTGTAACACTCTTCTCTTACTGACCAGAACTCAACTGAATGTTTGTGTAACACTCTTCTCTTACTGACCAGAACTCAACTGAATGTTTGTGTAACATTTTCTCTTACTGACCAGAACTCAACTGAATGTTTGTGTAGCACTCTTCTCTTACTGACCAGAACTCAACTGAATGTTTGTGTAGCACTCTTCTCTTACTGACCAGAACTCAACTGAATGTTTGTGTAGCACTCTTTTCTTACTGACCAGAACTCAACTGAATGTTTGTGTAACACTCTTCTCTTACTGACCAGAACTCAACTGAATGTTTGTGTAACACTCTTCTCTTACTGACCAGAACTCAACTGAATGTTTGTGTAGCACTCTTCTCTTACTGACCAGAACTCAACTGAATGTTTTGTAACACTCTTTTCTTACTGACCAGAACTCAACTGAATGTTTGTGTAACACTTTTTTCTTACTGACCAGAACTCAACTGAATGTTTGTGTAACATTCTTCTCTTACTGACCAGAACTCAACTGAATGTTTGTGTAACTCGATTCTCTTACTGACCAGAACTCAACTGAATGTTTGTGTAGAACTTTCTTCTTTACTGACCAGAACTCAACTGAATGTTTGTGTAACACTTTTCTCTTACTGACCAGAACTCAACTGAATGTTTGTGTAACACTCTTCTCTTACTGACCAGAACTCAAACATTTTGTTAACTCTCTTTTCTTACTGACCAGAACTCAACTGAATGTTTGTGTAACACTTTTCTTACTGACCAGAACTCAACTGAATGTTTGTGTAGCACTCTTCTCTTACTGACCAGAACTCAACTGAATGTTTGTGTAACACTTTTTTCTTACTGACCAGAACTCAACTGAATGTTTGTGTAACTTCTTCTCTTACTGACCAGAACTCAACTGAATGTTTGTGTAACACTCTTCTCTTACTGACCAGAACTCAACTGAATGTTTGTGTAACACTTTCTCTTACTGACCAGAACTCAACTGAATGTTTGTGTAGCACTCTTTTCTTACTGACCAGAACTCAACTGAATGTTTGTGTAACACTCTTCTCTTACTGACCAGAACTCAACTGAATGTTTGTGTAACTTTCTTCTCTTACTGACCAGAACTCAACTGAATCCTTGTGTAACACTTTTCTCTTACTGACCAGAACTCAACTGAATGTTTGTGTAGCACTCTTCTCTTACTGACCAGAACTCAACTGAATGCTTGTGTAGCACTCTTTTCTTACTGACCAGAACTCAACTGAATGGTTGTGTAGCACTCTTCTCTTACTGACCAGAACTCAACTGAATGTTTGTGTAACATTTTTCTCTTACTGACCAGAACTCAACTGAATGTTTGTGTAACACTCTTCTCTTACTGACCAGAACTCAACTGAATGTTTGTGTAACATTTTTCTCTTACTGACCAGAACTCAACTGAATGTTTGTGTAACTCGCTTTTCTTACTGACCAGAACTCAACTGAATGTTTGTGTAACACTCTTCTCTTACTGACCAGAACTCAACTGAATGTTTGTGTAGCACTCTTCTCTTACTGACCAGAACTCAACTGAATGTTTGTGTAACACTCTTCTCTTACTGACCAGAACTCAACTGAATGTTTGTGTAACACTCTTCTCTTACTGACCAGAACTCAACTGAATGTTTGTGTAGCACTCTTCTCTTACTGACCAGAACTCAACTGAATGTTTGTGTAACATTCTTTTCTCACTGACCAGAACTCAACTGAATGTTTGTCTAACTCGATTCTCTTACTGACTAAAACTCAACTGAATATTTTTGTAGCACTTTCTTTTACTGACCAAACTCAACTGAATGTTTGTGTAACACTCTTTTCTTACTGACCAGAACTCAACTGAATGTTTGTGTAACACTCTTCTCTTACTGACCAGAACTCAACTGAATGTTTGTGTAACATTCTTCTCTTACTGACCAGAACTCAACTGAATGTTTGTGTAACATTCTTCTCTTACTGACCAGAACTCAACTGAATGTTTGTGTAGCACTCTTCTCTTACTGACCAGAACTCAACTGAATGTTTGTGTAACACTCTTTTCTTACTGACCAGAACTTAACAGAATGTTTGTGTAGAACTCTTCTCTTACTGACCAGAACTCAACTGAATATTTGTGTAACATTCTTCTCTTACTGACCAGAACTCAACTGAATGTTTGTGTAACATTCTTCTCTCACTGACCAGAACTCAACTGAATATTTGTGTAACACTTTTCTCTTACATACCAGATCTCAAAAATTGTTTGTGTAGCACTCTTCTGTTACTAACCAGAACTCAACTGAATGTTTGTGTAGCACTCTTCTCTTACTGACCAGAACTCAACAGAATGTTTTGTAACGCTCTTCTCTTACTGACCAGAACTCAACTGAATATTTGTGTAGCACTCTTCTCTTACTGACCAGAACTCAACTGAATGTTTGTGTAACTCTCTTCTCTTACTGACCAGAACTCAACTGAATGTTTGTGTAACATTCTTCTCTTACTGACCAGAACTCAACTGAATGTTTGTGTAACACTTTTCTCTTACTGACCAGAACTCAACTGAATGTTTGTGTAACACTCTTTTCTTACTGACCAGAACTCAACTGAATGTTTGTGTAACACTCTTCTCTTACTGACCAGAACTCAACTGAATGTTTGTGTAGCACTCTTCTCTTACTGACCAGAACTCAACTGAATGTTTGTGTAACATTCTTTTCTTACTGACCAGAACTCAACTGAATGTTTGTGTAACACTCTTCTCTTACTGACTAGAACTCAACTGAATGTTTGTGTAGCACTTTCTTCTTTTACTGACCAGAACTCAACTGAATGTTTGTGTAACACTCTTTTCTTACTGACCAGAACTCAACTGAATGTTTGTGTAACATTCTTCTCTTACTGACCAGAACTCAACTGAATGTTTGTGTAACATTCTTCTCTTACTGACCAGAACTCAACTGAATGTTTGTGTAGCACTCTTCTCTTACTGACCAGAACTCAACTGAATGTTTGTGTAACACTCTTCTCTTACTGACCAGAACTCAACTGAATGTTTGTGTAACACTCTTTTTTCTTACTGACCAGAACTCAACTGAATGTTTGTGTAACATTCTTCTCTTACTGACCAGAACTCAACTGAATGTTTGTGTAACTCTCTTCTCTTACTGACCAGAACTCAACTGAATGTTTGTGTAGCGCTTTTCTTTTACTGACCAGAACTCAACTGAATGTTTGTGTAACACTTTTCTCTTACTGACCAGAACTCAACTGAATGTTTGTGTAACACTCTTCTCTTACTGACCAGAACTCAACTGAATGTTTGTGTAACACTCTTTTCTTACTGACCAGAACTCAACTGAATGTTTGTGTAACACTCTTCTCTTACTGACCAGAACTCAACTGAATGTTTGTGTAACACTCTTCTCTTACTGACCAGAACTCAACTGAATGTTTGTGTAACATTCTTCTCTTACTGACCAGAACTCAACTGAATGTTTGTGTAACACTCTTCTCTTACTGACCAGAACTCAACTGAATGTTTGTGTAGCACTCTTCTCTTACTGACCAGAACTCAACTGAATGTTTGTGTAGCACTCTTTTCTTACTGACCAGAACTCAACTGAATGTTTGTGTAACACTCTTCTCTTACTGACCAGAACTCAACTGAATGTTTGTGTAACACTCTTCTCTTACTGACCAGAACTCAACTGAATGTTTGTGTAACATTTTCTCTTACTGACCAGAACTCAACTGAATGTTTGTGTAACACTCTTCTCTTACTGACCAGAACTCAACTGAATGTTTGTGTAGCATTCTTTTACTGACCAGAACTCAACTGAATGTTTGTGTAACACTCTTCTCTTACTGACCAGAACTCAACTGAATGTTTGTGTAACACTCTTCTCTTACTGACCAGAACTCAACTGAATGTTTGTGTAACACTCTTTTCTTACTGACCAGAACTCAACTTAATGTTTGTGTAGCACTCTTCTCTTACTGACCAGAACTCAACTGAATGTTTGTGTAACACTCTTTTCTTACTGAACAGAACTCAACTGAATGTTTGTGTAACATTCTTCTCTTACTGACCAGAACTCAACTGAATGTTTGTGTAACTCTCTTCTCTTACTGACCAGAACTCAACTGAATGTTTGTGTAACACTTTTCTCTTACTGACCAGAACTCAACTGAATGTTTGTGTAACACTTTTCTCTTACTGACCAGAACTCAACTGAATGTTTGTGTAACACTCTTCTCTTACTGACCAGAACTCAAACATGTTTGTGTAACACTTTTTTTCTTACTGACCAGAACTCAACTGAATGTTTGTGTAACACTTTTCTCTTACTGACCAGATCTCAACTAAATGTTTGTGTAGCACTCTTCTGTTACTGACTAGAACTCAACTGAATGTATGTGTAACACTTTTTTTTTTACTGACCAGAACTCAACTGAATGTTTGTGTAACCTTCTTCTCTTACTGACCAGAACTCAACTGAATGTTTGTGTAACACTCTTCTCTTACTGACCAGAACTCAACTGAATGTTTGTGTAACACTCTTCTCTTACTGACCAGAACTCAACTGAATGTTTGTGTAGCACTCTTCTCTTACTGACCAGAACTCAACTCAATGTTTGTGTAACATTCTTCTCTTACTGACCAGAACTCAACTGAATGCTTGTGTAGCACTCTTTTCTTACTGACCAGAACTCAACTGAATATTTGTGTAGCACTCTTCTCTTACTGACCAGAACTCAACTGAATTTTTGTGTAACATTCTTCTCTTACTGACCAGAACTCAACTGAATGTTTGTGTAACACTTTTCTCTTACTGACCAGAACTCAACTGAATGTTTGTGTAACACTCTTCTCTTACTGACCAGAACTCAACTGAATGTTTGTGTAGCACTCTTCTCTTACTGACCAGAACTCAACTGAATGCTTGTGTAGCACTCTTTTCTTACTGACCAGAACTCAACTGAATATTTGTGTAGCACTCTTCTCTTACTGACCAGAACTCAACTGAATGTTTGTGTAACATTTTTCTCTTACTGACCAGAACTCAACTGATTGTTTGTGTAACACTATTTTCTTACTGAACAGAACTCAACTGAATGTTTCTGTAACATTCTTCTCTTACTGACCAGAACTCAACTGAATGTTTGTGTAGCACTCTTCTCTTACTGACCAGAACTCAACTGAATGTTTGTGTAACATTTTTCTCTTACTGAGCAGAACTCAACTGGATGTCTGTGTAACTCTCTTTTCTTACTGACCAGAACTCAACTGAATGTTTGTGTAACACTCTTCTCTTACTGACCAGAACTCAACTGAATGTTTGTGTAGCACTCTTCTCTTACTGACCAGAACTCAACAGAATGTTTGTGTAACACTCTTCTCTTACTGAACAGAACTCAACTGAATGTTTGTGTAACACTCTTCTCTTACTGACCAGAACTCAACTGAATGTTTGTGTAGCACTCTTCTCTTACTGACCAGAACTCAACTGAATGTTTGTGTAACATTCTTTTCTCACTGACCAGAACTCAACTGAATGTTTGTCTAACTCGATTCTCTTACTGACTAAAACTCAACTGAATATTTTTGTAGCACTTTCCTTTTACTGACAAAATCTCAACTGAATGTTTGTGTAACACTCTTTTCTTACTGACCAGAACTCAACTGAATGTTTGTGTAACACTCTTCTCTTGCTGACCAGAACTCAACTGAATGTTTGTGTAACACTCTTCTTTTACTGACCAGAACTTAACTGAATGTTTGTGTAACATTCTTCCCTTACTGACCAGAACTCAACAGAATGTTTGTGTAACATTCTTCTCTTACTGACCAGAACTCAACTGAATGTTTGTGTAGCACTCTTCTCTTACTGACCAGAACTCAACTGAATGTTTGTGTAACACTCTTTTCTTACTGACCAGAACTTAACAGAATGTTTGTGTAGAACTCTTCTCTTACTGACCAGAACTCAACTGAATTTTTGTGTAACATTCTTCTCTTACTGACCAGAACTCAACTGAATGTTTGTGTAACATTCTTCTCTCACTGACCAGAACTCAACTGAATATTTGTGTAACACTTTTCTCTTACTGACCAGATATCAAAAATTGTTTGTGTAGCACTCTTCTGTTACTGACCAGAACTCAACTAAATGTTTGTGTAGCACTCTTCTCTTACTGACCAGAACTCAACTGAATATTTGTGTAGCACTTTCCTTTTACTGACCAGAACTCAACTGAATGTTTGTGTAACACTCTTCTCTTACTTACCAGAACTCAACTGAATGTTTGTGTAACATTTTTCTCTTACTGAGCAGAACTCAACAGAATGCTTGTGTAACACTCTTTTCTTACTGACCAGAACTCAGCTGAATGTTTGTGTAACATTTTTCTCTTACTGAGCAGAACTCAACTGGATGTTTGTGTAACACTCTTTCTTACTGACCAGAACTCAACTGAATGTTTGTGTAACACTCTTCTCTTACTGACCAGAACTCAACTGAATGTTTGTGTAGCACTCTTCTCTTACTGACCAGAACTCAACTGAATGTTTGTGTAACACTCTTCTCTTACTGACCAGAACTCAACTGAATGTTTGTGTAACACTCTTCTCTTACTGACCAGAACTCAACTGAATGTTTGTGTAGCACTCTTCTCTTACTGACCAGAACTCAACTGAATGTTTGTGTAACATTCTTCTCTTACTGACCAGAACTCAACTGAATGTTTGTGTAACTCGATTCTCTTACTGACCAGAACTCAACTGAATTTTTGTGTAGAACTTTCTTTTACTGACCAAACTCAACTGAATGTTTGTGTAACACTTTTCTCTTACTGACCAGAACTCAACTGAATGTTTGTGTAACACTCTTCTCTTACTGACCAGAACTCAAACATTTTGTGTAACTCTCTTTTCTTACTGACCAGAACTCAACTGAATGTTTGTGTAACACTCTTTTCTCTTACTGACCAGAACTCAACTGAATGTTTGTGTAGCACTCTTCTCTTACTGACCAGAACTCAACTGAATGTTTGTGTAACACTTTTTTCTTACTGACCAGAACTCAACTGAATGTTTGTGTAACCTTCTTCTCTTACTGACCAGAACTCAACTGAATGTTTTGTAACACTCTTCTCTTACTGACCAGAACTCAACAGAATGTTTGTGTAACACTCTTCTCTTACTGACTAGAACTCAACTGAATGTTTGTGTAGCACTCTTCTCTTACTGACCAGAACTCAACTCAATGTTTGTGTAACATTCTTCTCTTACTGACCAGAACTCAACTGAATGCTTGTGTAGCACTCTTTTCTTACTGACCAGAACTCAACTGAATATTTGTGTAACACTCTTCTCTTACTGACCAGAACTCAACTGAATTTTTGTGTAACATTCTTCTCTTACTTACCAGTACTCAACTGAATGTTTGTGTAACACTTTTCTCTTACTGACCAGAACTCAACTGAATGTTTGTGTAGCACTCTTCTCTTACTGACCAGAACTCAATTGAATGTTTGTGTAACACTCTTCTCTTACTGACCAGAACTCAACTGAATGCTTGTGTAGCACTCTTTTCTTACTGACCAGAACTCAACTGAATGTTTGTGTAACACTCTTCTCTTACTGACCAGAACTCAACTGAATGTTTGTGTAACACTCTTCTCTTACTGACCAGAACTCAACTGAATGTTTGTGTAACATTTTTCTCTTACTGACCAGAACTCAACTGAATGTTTGTGTAGCACTCTTCTCTTACTGACCAGAACTCAACTGAATGTTTGTGTAACACTCTTTTCTTACTGACCAGAACTCAACTCTTTTCTTACTGACCAGAACTCAACTGAATGTTTGTGTAACACTCTTCTCTTACTGACCAGAACTCAACTGAATGTTTGTGTAGCACTCTTCTCTTACTGACCAGAACTCAACTGAATGTTTGTGTAACACTCTTCTCTTACTGACCAGAACTCAACTGAATGTTTGTGTAACACTCTTCTCTTACTGACCAGAACTCAACTGAATGTTTGTGTAGCACTCTTCTCTTACTGACCAGAACTCAACTGAATGTTTGTGTAACATTCTTTTCTCACTGACCAGAACTCAACTGAATGTTTGTCTAACTCGATTCTCTTACTGACTAAAACTCAACTGAATATTTTTGTAGCACTTTCCTTTTACTGACAAAATCTCAACTGAATGTTTGTGTAACACTCTTTTCTTACTGACCAGAACTCAACTGAATGATTGTGTAAAACTCTTCTCTTGCTGACCAGAACTCAACTGAATGTTTGTGTAACACTCTTCTTTTACTGACCAGAACTTAACTGAATGTTTGTGTAACATTCTTCCCTTACTGACCAGAACTCAACAGAATGTTTGTGTAACATTCTTCTCTTACTGACCAGAACTCAACTGAATGCTTGTGTAGCGCTCTTCTCTTACTAATTAGAACTCAACAGAATGTTTGTGTAACACTCTTTTCTTACTGACCAGAACTTAACAGAATGTTTGTGTAGAACTCTTCTCTTACTGACCAGAACATAACTGAATTTTTGTGTAACATTCTTCTCTTACTGACCAGAACCTAACTGTATTTTTCTGTAACATTCTTCTCTCACTGACCAGAACTCAACTGAATATTTGTGTAACACTTTTCTCTTACTGACCAGATATCAAAAATTGTTTGTGTAGCACTCTTCTGTTACTGACCAGAACTCAACTGAATGTTTGTGTAGCACTCTTCTCTTACTGACCAGAACTCAACTGAATATTTGTGTAGCACTTTCTTTTTACTGACCAAATCTCAACTCAATATTTGTGTAACATTCTTCTCTTACTGACCAGAACTCAACTGAATGTTTGTGTAACATTCTTCTCTCACTGACCAGAACTCAACAGAATGCTTGTGTAACACTCTTTTCTTACTGACCAGAACTCAACTGAATGTTTGTGTAACATTTTTCTCTTACTGAGCAGAACTCAACTGGATGTCTGTGTAACTCGCTTTTCTTACTGACCAGAACTCAACTGAATGTTTGTGTAACACTCTTCTCTTACTGACCAGAACTCAACTGAATGTTTGTGTAGCACTCTTCTCTTACTGACCAGAACTCAACTGAATGTTTGTGTAACACTCTTCTCTTACTGACCAGAACTCAACTGAATGTTTGTGTAACACTCTTCTCTTACTGACCAGAACTCAACTGAATGTTTGTGTAGCACTCTTCTCTTACTGACCAGAACTCAACTGAATGTTTGTGTAACATTCTTCTCTTACTGACCAGAACTCAACTGAATGTTTGTGTAACTCGATTCTCTTACTGACCAGAACTCAACTGAATGTTTGTGTAGCACTTTCTCTTTTACTGACCAGAACTCAACTGAATGTTTGTGTAACACTCTTTTCTTACTGACCAGAACTCAACTGAATGTTTGTGTAACACTCTTCTCTTACTGACCAGAACTCAACTGAATGTTTGTGTAACACTCTTCTTTTACTGACCAGAACTTAACTGAATGTTTGTGTAACATTCTTCTCTTACTGACCAGAACTCAACTGAATGTTTGTGTAACATTCTTCTCTTACTGACCAGAACTCAACTGAATGTTTGTGTAACATTCTTCTCTTACTGACCAGAACTTAACTGAATGTTTGTGTAACATTCTTCTCTTACTTACCAGTACTCAACTGAATCCTTGTGTAACACTTTTCTCTTACTGACCAGAACTCAACTGAATGTTTGTGTAGCACTCTTCTCTTACTGACCAGAACTCAACTGAATGTTTGTGTAGCACTCTTCTCTTACTGACCAGAACTCAACTGAATGTTTGTGTAACACTCTTCTCTTACTGACCAGAACTCAACTGAATGTTTGTGTAACACTCTTTTTTCTTACTGAACAGAACTCAACTGAATGTTTGTGTAACATTCTTCTCTTACTGACCAGAACTCAACTGAATGTTTGTGTAACTCGATTCTCTTACTGACCAAAACTCAACTGAATGTTTGTGTAGCACTTTCTCTTTTACTGACCAGAACTCAACTGAATGTTTGTGTAACACTTTTCTCTTACTGACCAGAACTCAACTGAATGTTTGTGTAACACTCTTCTCTTACTGACCAGAACTCAACTGAATGTTTGTGTAACATTTTTCTCTTACTGACCAGAACTCAACTGAATGTTTGTGTAACTCTCTTTTCTTACTGACCAGAACTCAACTGAATGTTTGTGTAACACTCTTCTCTTACTGACCAGAACTCAACTGAATGTTTGTGTAGCACTCTCTTACTGACCAGAACTCAACTGAATGTTTGTGTAACACGTTTCTCTTACTGACCAGAACTCAACTGAATGTTTGTGTAACACTCTTCTCTTACTGACCAGAACTCAACTGAATGTTTGTGTAGCACTCTTCTCTTACTGACCAGAACTCAACTGAATGTTTGTGTAACATTCTTTTCTTACTGACCAGAACTCAACTGAATGTTTGTGTAACTCGATTCTCTTACTGACCAGAACTCAACTGAATGTTTTTGTAGCACTTTCCTTTTACTGACCAGAACTCAACTGAATGTTTGTGTAACACTCTTTTCTTACTGACCAGAACTCAACTGAATGTTTGTGTAACACTCTTCTCTTACTGACCAGAACTCAACTGAATGTTTGTGTAACACTCTTCTCTTACTGACCAGAACTCAACTGAATGTTTGTGTAACATTCTTCTCTTACTGACCAGAACTCAACTGAATGTTTGTGTAACATTCTTCTCTTACTGACCAGAACTCAACTGAATGTTTGTGTAGCACTCTTCTCTTACTGACCAGAACTCAACTGAATGTTTGTGTAACACTCTTTTCTTACTGACCAGAACTCAACTGAATGTTTGTGTAGAACTCTTCTCTTACTGACCAGAACTCAACTGAATGTTTGTGTAACATTCTTCTCTTACTGACCAGAACTCAACTGAATTTTTGTGTAACATTCTTCTCTTACTGACCAGAACTCAACTGAATCTTTGTGTAACACTTTTCTCTTACTGACCAGAACTCAACTGAATGTTTGTGTAGCACTCTTCTCTTACTGACCAGAACTCAACTGAATGTTTGTGTAGCACTCTTCTCTTACTGACCAGAACTCAACTGAATGTTTGTGTAGCACTTTCCTTTTACTGACCAAATCTCAACTCAATGTTTGTGTAACATTCTTCTCTTACTGACCAGAACCTAACTGTATTTTTCTGTAACATTCTTCTCTCACTGACCAGAACTCAACAGAATGCTTGTGTAACACTCTTTTCTTACTGACCAGAACTCAACTGAATGTTTGTGTAACATTTTTCTCTTACTGAGCAGAACTCAACTGGATGTCTGTGTAACTCGCTTCTCTTACTGACCAGAACTCAACTAAATCCTTGTGAAACAATTTTCTCTTACTGACCAGAACTCAACTGAATGTTTGTGTAGCACTCTTCTCTTACTGACCAGAACTCAACTGAATGTTTGTGTAGCACTCTTCTCTTACTGACCAGAACTCAACTGAATGTTTGTGTAACACTCTTCTCTTACTGACCAGAACTCAACTGAATGTTTGTGTAACACTCTTCTCTTACTGACCAGAACTCAACTGAATGTTTGTGTAACATATTTCTCTTACTGACCAGAACTCAACTGAATGTTTGTGTAGCACTCTTCTCTTACTGACCAGAACTCAACTGAATGTTTGTGTAGCACTCTTCTCTTACTGACCAGAACTCAACTGAATGTTTGTGTAACACTCTTCTCTTACTGACCAGAACTCAACTGAATGTTTGTGTAACACTTTTCTCTTACTGACCAGAACTCAACTGAATGTTTGTGTAGCACTCTCTTACTGACCAGAACTCAACTGAATGTTTGTGTAACTCTCTTCTCTTACTGACCAGAACTCAACTGAATGTTTGTGTAACACTCTTTTCTTACTGACCAGAACTCAACTGAATGTTTCTGTAACATTCTTCTCTTACTTACCAGAACTCAACTGAATGTTTGTGTAACATTTTTCTCTTACTGAGCAGAACTCAACTGGATGTTTGTGTAACTCGCTTTTCTTACTGACCAGAACTCAACTGAATGTTTGTGTAACACTCTTCTCTTACTGACCAGAACTCAACTGAATGTTTGTGTAACACTCTTCTCTTACTGACCAGAACTCAACTGAATGTTTGTGTAACACTCTTCTCTTACTGACCAGAACTCAACTGAATGTTTGTGTAACATTCTTCTCTTACTGACCAGAACTCAACTGAATTTTTGTGTAACATTCTTCTCTTACTGACCAGAACCTAACTGTATTTTTCTGTAACATTCTTCTATCACTGACCAGAACTCAACTGAATATTTGTGTAACACTTTTCTCTTACATACCAGATCTCAAAAATTGTTTGTGTAGCACTCTTCTCTTACTAACCAGAACTCAACTGAATGTTTGTGTAGCACTCTTCTCTTACTGACCAGAACTCAACTGAATGTTTTGTAACACTCTTCTCTTACTGACCAGAACTCAACTGAATGTTTGTGTAACACTCTTTTTTTCTTACTGACCAGAACTCAACTGAATGTTTGTGTAACATTCTTCTCTTACTGACCAGAACTCAACTGAATGTTTGTGTAACTCTTCTCTTACTGACCAGAACTCAACTGAATGTTTGTGTAGCACTTTTCTTTACTGACCAGAACTCAACTGAATGTTTGTGTAACGCTTTTCTCTTACTGACCAGAACTCAACTGAATGTTTGTGTAACACTCTTCTCTTACTGACCAGAACTCAACTGAATGTTTGTGTAACATTTTTCTCTTACTGACCAGAACTCAACTGAATGTTTGTGTAACACTCTTTTCTCACTGACTAGAACTCAACTGAATGTTTGTGTAACACTCTTTTCTTACTGACCAGAACTCAATTTAATGCTTGTGTAGCACTCTTCTCTTACTGACCAGAACTCAAATAAATGTTTGTGTAACACTTTTCTCTTACTGACCAGAACTCAACAGAATGTTTGTGTAACACTCTTCTCTTACTGACCAGAACTCAACTGAATGTTTGTGTAGCACTCTTCTCTTACTGACCAGAACTCAACTGAATGTTTGTGTAACATTCTTTTCTTACTGACCAGAACTCAACTGAATGTTTGTGTAACTCGATTCTCTTACTGACCAAAACTCAACTGAATGTTTTTGTAGCACTTTCCTTTTACTGACAAAACTCAACTGAATGTTTGTGTAACACTCTTTTCTTACTGACCAGAACTCAACTGAATGTTTGTGTAACACTCTTCTCTTACTGACCAGAACTCAACTGAATGTTTGTGTAACACTCTTCTTTACTGACCAGAACTCAACTGAATGTTTGTGTAACATTCTTCTCTTACTGACCAGAACTCAACTGAATGTTTGTGTAACATTCTTCTCTTACTGACCAGAACTCAACTGAATGTTTGTGTAGCACTCTTCTCTTACTGACCAGAACTCAACTGAATGTTTGTGTAACACTCTTTTCTTACTGACCAGAACTTAACAGAATGTTTGTGTAGAACTCTTCTCTTACTGACCAGAACATAACTGAATTTTTGTGTAACATTCTTCTCTTACTGACCAGAACCTAACTGTATTTTTCTGTAACATTCTTCTCTCACTGACCAGAACTCAACTGAATATTTGTGTAACACTTTTCTCTTACTCACCAGATATCAAAAATTGTTTGTGTAGCACTCTTCTGTTACTGACCAGAACTCAACTGAATGTTTGTGTAGCACTCTTCTCTTACTGACCAGAACTCAACTGAATGTTTGTGTAGCACTTTTCTTTACTGACCAAATCTCAACTCAATGTTTGTGTAACATTCTTCTCTTACTGACCAGAACCTAACTGTATTTTTCTGTAACATTCTTCTCTCACTGACCAGAACTCAACAGAATGCTTGTGTAACACTCTTTTCTTACTGACCAGAACTCAACTGAATGTTTGTGTAACATTTTTCTCTTACTGAGCAGAACTCAACTGGATGTCTGTGTAACTCTCTTCTCTTACTGACCAGAACTCAACTGAATGCTTGTGTAACACTTTTCTCTTACTGACCAGAACTCAACTGAATGTTTGTGTAGCACTCTTCTCTTACTGACCAGAACTCAACTGAATGTTTGTGTAGCACTCTTTTCTTACTGACCAGATCTCAACAGAATGTTTGTGTAACGCTCTTCTCTTACTGACCAGAATCAACTGAATGTATGTGAAACACTCTTCTCTTACTGACCAGAACTCAACTGAATGTTTTTGTAACATTTTCTCTTACTGACCAGAACTCAACTGAATGTTTGTGTAGCACTCTTCTCTTACTGACCAGAACTCAACTGAATGTTTGTGTAACTCTCTTCTCTTACTGACCAGAACTCAACTGAATGTTTGTGTAACACTATTTTCTTACTGACCAGAACTCAACTGAATGTTTGTGTAACATTCTTCTCTTACTGACCAGAACTCAACTGAATGTTTGTGTAACATTTTCTCTTACTGACCAGAACTCAACTGAATGTTTGTGTAACTCTCTTTTCTTACTGACCAGAACTCAACTGAATGTTTGTGTAACACTCTTCTCTTACTGACCAGAACTCAATTGAATGTTTGTGTAGCACTCTTCTCTTACTGACCAGAACTCAACTGAATGTTTGTGTAACACTCTTCTCTTACTGACCAGAACTCAACTGAATGTTTGTGTAACACTCTTCTCTTACTGACCAGAACTCAACTGAATGTTTGTGTAGCACTCTTCTCTTACTGACCAGAACTCAACTGAATGTTTGTGTAACATTCTTCTCTTACTGACCAGAACTCAACTGAATGTTTGTGTAACTCTTCTCTTACTGACCAGAACTCAACTGAATGTTTTTGTAGCACTTTTCCTTTACTGACCAGAACTCAACTGAATGTTTGTGTAACACTCTTTTCTTACTGACCAGAACTCAACTGAATGTTTGTGTAACACTCTTCTCTTACTGACCAGAACTCAACTGAATGTTTGTGTAACACTCTTCTTTACTGACCAGAACTCAACTGAATGTTTGTGTAACATTCTTCTCTTACTGACCAGAACTCAACTGAATGTTTGTGTAACACTCTTCTCTTACTGACCAGAACTCAACTGAATGTTTGTGTAGCACTCTTTTCTTACTGACCAGAACTCAACTGAATGTTTGTGTAACACTCTTCTCTTACTGACCAGAACTCAACTGAATGTTTGTGTAACACTCTTCTCTTACTGACCAGAACTCAACTGAATGTTTTGTAACATTTTCTCTTACTGACCAGAACTCAACTGAATGTTTGTGTAGCACTCTTCTCTTACTGACCAGAACTCAACTGAATGTTTGTGTAGCATTCTTTTTACTGACCAGAACTCAACTGAATGTTTGTGTAACACTCTTCTCTTACTGACCAGAACTCAACTGAATGTTTGTGTAACACTCTTCTCTTACTGACCAGAACTCAACTGAATGTTTGTGTAACACTCTTCTCTTACTGACCAGAACTCAACTGAATGTTTGTGTAGCACTCTTCTCTTACTGACCAGAACTCAACTGAATGTTTTGTAACACTCTTTTCTTACTGACCAGAACTCAACTGAATGTTTGTGTAACATTCTTCTCTTACTGACCAGAACTCAACTGAATGTTTGTGTAACTCTTCTCTTACTGACCAGAACTCAACTGAATGTTTGTGTAGAACTTTCTTTTACTGACCAGAACTCAACTGAATGTTTGTGTAACGCTTTCTCTTACTGACCAGAACTCAACTGAATGTTTGTGTAACACTCTTCTCTTACTGACCAGAACTCAACTGAATGTTTGTGTAGCACTCTTCTCTTACTGACCAGAACTCAACTGAATGTTTGTGTAACACTTTTTTCTTACTGACCAGAACTCAACTGAATGTTTGTGTAACCTTCTTCTCTTACTGACCAGAACTCAACTGAATGTTTTGTAACACTCTTCTCTTACTGACCAGAACTCAACTGAATGTTTGTGTAACACTCTTCTCTTACTGACTAGAACTCAACTGAATGTTTGTGTAGCACTCTTCTCTTACTGACCAGAACTCAACTCAATGTTTGTGTAACATTCTTCTCTTACTGACCAGAACTCAACTGAATGCTTGTGTAGCACTCTTTTCTTACTGACCAGAACTCAACTGAATATTTGTGTAGCACTCTTCTCTTACTGACCAGAACTCAACTGAATGTTTGTGTAACATTCTTTCTTACTGACCAGAACTCAACTGAATGTTTGTGTAACACTTTTCTCTTACTGACCAGAACTCAACTGAATGTTTGTGTAACACTCTTCTCTTACTGACCAGAACTCAACTGAATGTTTGTGTAACACTCTTCTCTTACTGACCAGAACTCAACTGAATGCTTGTGTAGCACTCTTTTCTTACTGACCAGAACTCAACTGAATATTTGTGTAGCACTCTTCTCTTACTGACCAGAACTCAACTGAATGTTTGTGTAACACTCTTCTCTTACTGACCAGAACTCAACTGAATGTTTGTGTAACATTTTTCTCTTACTGACCAGAACTCAACTGAATGTTTGTGTAGCACTCTTCTCTTACTGACCAGAACTCAACTGAATGTTTGTGTAACTCTCTTTCTTACTGACCAGAACTCAACTGAATGTTTGTGTAACACTCTTTTCTTACTGACCAGAACTCAACTGAATGTTTGTGTAACATTCTTCTCTTACTGACCAGAACTCAACTGAATGTTTGTGTAACACTCTTCTCTTACTGACCAGAACTCAACAGAATGTTTGTGTAACATTTTTCTCTTACTGAGCAGAACTCAACTGGATGTTTGTGTAACTCTCTTTTCTTACTGACCAGAACTCAACTGAATGTTTGTGTAACACTCTTCTCTTACTGACCAGAACTCAACTGAATGTTTGTGTAGCACTCTTCTCTTACTGACCAGAACTCAACAGAATGTTTGTGTAACACTCTTCTCTTACTGACCAGAACTCAACTGAATGTTTGTGTAACACTCTTCTCTTACTGACCAGAACTCAACTGAATGTTTGTGTAGCACTCTTCTCTTACTGACCAGAACTCAACTGAATGTTTGTGTAACATTCTTTTCTCACTGACCAGAACTCAACTGAATGTTTGTCTAACTCGATTCTCTTACTGACTAAAACTCAACTGAATGTTTTTGTAGCACTTTCCTTTACTGACCAGAACTCAACTGAATGTTTGTGTAACACTCTTTTCTTACTGACCAGAACTCAACTGAATGTTTGTGTAACACTCTTCTCTTGCTGACCAGAACTCAACTGAATGTTTGTGTAACACTCTTCTTTTACTGACCAGAACTTAACTGAATGTTTGTGTAACATTCTTCTCTTACTGACCAGAACTCAACAGAATGTTTGTGTAACATTCTTCTCTTACTGACCAGAACTCTACTGAATGCTTGTGTAGCGCTCTTCTCTTACTAACCAGAACTCAACTGAATGTTTGTGTAACACTCTTTTCTTACTGACCAGAACTTAACAGAATGTTTGTGTAGAACTCTTCTCTTACTGACCAGAACATAACTGAATTTTTGTGTAACATTCTTCTCTTACTGACCAGAACCTAACTGTATTTTTCTGTAACATTCTTCTCTCACTGACCAGAACTCAACTGAATATTTGTGTAACACTTTTCTCTTACTGACCAGATATCAAAAATTGTTTGTGTAGCACTCTTCTGTTACTGACCAGAACTCAACTAAATGTTTGTGTAGCACTCTTCTCTTACTGACCAGAACTCAACTGAATATTTGTGTAGCACTTTCCTTTTACTGACCAAATCTCAACTCAATGTTTGTGTAACATTCTTCTCTTACTGACCAGAACCTAACTGTATTTTTCTGTAACATTCTTCTCTCACTGACCAGAACTCAACAGAATGCTTGTGTAACACTCTTTTCTTACTGACCAGAACTCAACTGAATGTTTGTGTAACATTTTTCTCTTACTGAGCAGAACTCAACTGGATGTCTGTGTAACTCGCTTTTCTTACTGACCAGAACTCAACTGAATGTTTGTGTAACACTCTTCTCTTACTGACCAGAACTCAACTGAATGTTTGTGTAGCACTCTTCTCTTACTGACCAGAACTCAACAGAATGTTTGTGTAACACTCTTCTCTTACTGACCAGAACTCAACAGAATGTTTGTGTAACACTCTTCTCTTACTGACCAGAACTCAACTGAATGTTTGTGTAGCACTCTTCTCTTACTGACCAGAACTCAACTGAATGTTTGTGTAACATTTTTCTCTCACTGACCAGAACTCAACTGAATGTTTGTCTAACTCGATTCTCTTACTGACTAAAACTCAACTGAATTTTGTGTAGAACTCTCTTTTTTACTGACCAAAACTCAACTGAATGTTTGTGTAACACTTTTCTCTTACTGACCAGAACTCAACTGAATGTTTGTGTAACACTCTTCTCTTACTGACCAGAACTCAACTGAATGTTTGTGTAGCACTCTTCTCTTACTGACCAGAACTCAACTGAATGTTTGTGTAACACTTTTTTCTTACTGACCAGAACTCAACTGAATGTTTGTGTAACCTTCTTCTCTTACTGACCAGAACTCAACTGAATGTTTGTGTAACGCTCTTCTCTTACTGACCAGAACTCAACTGAATGTTTGTGTAACACTCTTCTCTTACTGACCAGAACTCAACTGAATGTTTGTGTAGCACTCTTCTCTTACTGACCAGAACTCAACTGAATGTTTGTGTAACATTCTTCTCTTACTGACCAGAACTCAACTGAATGTTTGTGTAACACTCTTTTCTTACTGACCAGAACTCAACTGAATGTTTGTGTAGCACTCTTCTCTTACTGACCAGAACTCAAATGAATGTTTGTGTAACATTCTTCTCTTACTGACCAGAACTCAACTGAATGTTTGTGTAACACTCTTTCTCTTACTGACCAGAACTCAACTGAATGTTTGTGTAACACTCTTCTCTTACTGACCAGAACTCAACTGAATGTTTGTGTAGCACTCTTCTCTTACTGACCAGAACTCAACTGAATGCTTGTGTAGCACTCTTTTCTTACTGACCAGAACTCAACTGAATAGTTGTGTAGCACTCTTCTCTTACTGACCAGAACTCAACTGAATGTTTGTGTAACACTTTTCTCTTACTGACCAGAACTCAACTGAATGTTTGTGTAACACTCTTTTCTTACTGACCAGAACTCAACTGAATATTTGTGTAGCACTCTTCTCTTACTGACCAGAACTCAACTGAATGTTTGTGTAGCACTTTCTCTTACTGACCAGAACTCAACTGAATGTTTGTGTAACATTCTTCTCTTACTGACCAGAACCTAACTGTATTTTTCTGTAACATTCTTCTCTCACTGACCAGAACTCAACAGAATGCTTGTGTAACACTCTTTTCTTACTGACCAGAACTCAACTGAATGTTTGTGTAACACTTTTCTCTTACTGACCAGAACTCAACTGAATGTTTGTGTAGCACTCTTCTCTTACTGACCAGAACTCAACTGAATGTTTGTGTAGCACTCTTTTTCTTACTGACCAGAACTCAACTGAATGTTTGTGTAACACTCTTCTCTTACTGACCAGAACTCAACTGAATGTTTGTGTAACACTCTTCTCTTACTGACCAGAACTCAACTGAATGTTTTGTAACATTTTCTCTTACTGACCAGAACTCAACTGAATGTTTGTGTAGCACTCTTCTCTTACTGACCAGAACTCAACTGAATGTTTGTGTAGCACTCTTCTCTTACTGACCAGAACTCAACTGAATGTTTGTGTAACACTCTTCTCTTACTGACCAGAACTCAACTGAATGTTTGTGTAACATTTTTCTCTTACTGACCAGAACTCAACTGAATGTTTGTGTAGCACTCTTCTCTTACTGACCAGAACTCAACTGAATGTTTGTGTAACACTCTTCTCTTACTGACCAGAACTCAACTGAATGTTTGTGTAACACTCTTTTCTTACTGACCAGAACTCAACTGAATGTTTGTGTAACATTCTTCTCTTACTGACCAGAACTCAACTGAATGCTTGTGTAGCACTCTTCTCTTACTTACCAGAACTCAACTGAATGTTTGTGTAACATTTTCTCTTACTGACCAGAACTCAACTGAATGTTTGTGTAACTCGCTTTTCTTACTGACCAGAACTCAACTGAATGTTTGTGTAACACTCTTCTCTTACTGACCAGAACTCAACTGAATGTTTGTGTAGCACTCTTCTCTTACTGACCAGAACTCAACTGAATATTTGTGTAACACTCTTCTCTTACTGACCAGAACTCAACTGAATGTTTGTGTAACACTCTTCTCTTACTGACCAGAACTCAACTGAATGTTTGTGTAGCACTCTTCTCTTACTGACCAGAACTCAACTGAATGTTTGTGTAACATTCTTCTCTCACTGACCAGAACTCAACTGAATGTTTGTCTAACTCGATTCTCTTACTGACCAGAACTCAACTGTATGTTTCTGTAGCACTTTTCTTTTACTGACAAAACTCAACTGAATGTTTGTGTAACACTCTTTTCTTACTGACCAGAACTCAACTGAATGTTTGTGTAAAACTCTTCTCTTACTGACCAGAACTCAACTGAATGTTTGTGTAACACTCTTCTTTTACTGACCAGAACTCAACTGAATGTTTGTGTAACATTCTTCTCTTACTGACCAGAACTCAACTGAATGTTTGTGTAACATTCTTTTCTTACTGACCAGAACTCAACTGAATGTTTGTGTAGCACTCTTCTCTTACTGACCAGAACTCAACTGAATGTTTGTGTAACACTCTTTTCTTACTGACCAGAATTCAACTGAATGTTTGTGTAGAACTCTTCTCTTACTGACCAGAACTCAACTGAATGTTTGTGTAACATTCTTCTCTTACTGACCAGAACTCAACTGAATGTTTCTGTAACATTCTTCTCTCACTGACCAGAACTCAACTGAATATTTGTGTAACACTTTTCTCTTACTGACCAGATCTCAAAAATTGTTTGTGTAGCACTCTTCTCTTACTGACCAGAACTCAACTGAATGTTTGTGTAGCACTCTTCTCTTACTGACCAGAACTCAACTGAATGTTTGTGTAGCACTTTTTTTACTGACCAAATCTCAACTGAATGTTTGTGTAACATTCTTCTCTTACTGACCAGAACCTAACTGTATGTTTGTGTAACATTCTTCTCTTACTGACCAGAACTCAACTGAATGTTTGTGTAACACTCTTTTCTTACTGACCAGAACTCAACTGAATGTTTGTGTAACATTTTTCTCTTACTGAGCAGAACTCAACTGGATGTTTGTGTAACTCGCTTTTCTTACTGACCAGAACTCAACTGAATGTTTGTGTAACACTCTTCTCTTACTGACCAGAACTCAACTGAATGTTTGTGTAGCACTCTTCTCTTACTGACCAGAACTCAACTGAATGTTTGTGTAACACTCTTCTCTTACTGACCAGAACTCAACAGAATGTTTGTGTAACACTCTTCTCTTACTGACCAGAACTCAACTGAATGTTTGTGTAGCACTCTTCTCTTACTGACCAGAACTCAACTGAATGTTTGTGTAACATTCTTTCTCTTACTGACCAGAACTCAACTGAATGTTTGTGTAACTCGATTCTCTTACTGACCAAAACTCAACTGAATGTTTTTGTAGCACTTTTCTTTTACTGACAAAATCTCAACTGAATGTTTGTGTAACACTCTTTTCTTACTGACCAGAACTCAACTGAATGTTTGTGTAACACTCTTCTCTTGCTGACCAGAACTCAACTGAATGTTTGTGTAACACTCTTCTTTTACTGACCAGAACTTAACTGAATGTTTGTGTAACATTCTTCCCTTACTGACCAGAACTCAACAGAATGTTTGTGTAACATTCTTCTCTTACTGACCAGAACTCTACTGAATGCTTGTGTAGCGCTCTTCTCTTACTAACCAGAACTCAACAGAATGTTTGTGTAACACTCTTTTCTTACTGACCAGAACTTAACAGAATGTTTGTGTAGAACTCTTCTCTTACTGACCAGAACTCAACTGAATTTTTGTGTAACATTCTTCTCTTACTGACCAGAACTCAACTGAATGTTTGTGTAACATTCTTCTCTCACTGACCAGAACTCAACTGAATATTTGTGTAACACTTTTCTCTTACTGACCAGATATCAAAAATTGTTTGTGTAGCACTCTTCTGTTACTGACCAGAACTCAACTAAATGTTTGTGTAGCACTCTTCTCTTACTGACCAGAACTCAACTGAATATTTGTGTAGCACTTTCCTTTTACTGACCAAATCTCAACTCAATGTTTGTGTAACATTCTTCTCTTACTGACCAGAACCTAACTGTATTTTTCTGTAACATTCTTCTCTCACTGACCAGAACTCAACAGAATGCTTGTGTAACACTCTTTTCTTACTGACCAGAACTCAACTGAATGTTTGTGTAACATTTTTCTCTTACTGAGCAGAACTCAACTGGATGTCTGTGTAACTCGCTTTTCTTACTGACCACAACTCAACTGAATGTTTGTGTAACACTCTTCTCTTACTGACCAGAACTCAACTGAATGTTTGTGTAGCACTCTTCTCTTACTGACCAGAACTCAACAGAATATTTGTGTAACACTCTTCTCTTACTGACCAGAACTCAACAGAATGTTTGTGTAACACTCTTCTCTTACTGACCAGAACTCAACTGAATGTTTGTGTAGCACTCTTCTCTTACTGACCAGAACTCAACTGAATGTTTGTGTAACATTCTTCTCTTACTGACCAGAACTCAACTGAATGTTTGTGTAACACTCTTCTCTTACTGACCAGAACTCAACTGAATGTTTGTGTAGCACTTTTCTTTACTGACCAGAACTCAACTGAATGACTGTGTAACACTCTTTTCTTACTGACCAGAACTCAACTGAATGTTTGTGTAACACTCTTCTCTTACTGACCAGAACTCAACTGAATGTTTGTGTAACACTCTTCTTTTACTGACCAGAACTCAACTGAATGTTTGTGTAACATTCTTCCCTTACTGACCAGAACTCAACTGAATGTTTGTGTAACATTCTTCTCTTACTGACCAGAACTCAACTGAATGCTTGTGTAGCACTCTTCTCTTACTAACCAGAACTCAACTGAATGTTTGTGTAACACTCTTTTCTTACTGACCAGAACTCAACTGAATGTTTGTGTAACACTCTTCTCTTACTGACCAGAACTCAACTGAATGTTTGTGTAACACTCTTCTCTTACTGACCAGAACTTAACTGAATGTTTGTGTAACATTCTTCCCTTACTGACCAGAACTCAACAGAATGTTTGTGTAACATTCTTCTCTTACTGACCAGAACTCTACTGAATGCTTGTGTAACGCTCTTCTCTTACTAATTAGAACTCAACAGAATGTTTGTGTAACACTCTTTTCTTACTGACCAGAACTTAACAGAATGTTTGTGTAGAACTCTTCTCTTACTGACCAGAACATAACTGAATTTTTGTGTAACATTCTTCTCTTACTGACCAGAACCTAACTGTATTTTTCTGTAACATTCTTCTCTCACTGACCAGAACTCAACTGAATATTTGTGTAACACTTTTCTCTTACTGACCAGATATCAAAAATTGTTTGTGTAGCACTCTTCTGTTACTGACCAGAACTCAACTAAATGTTTGTGTAGCACTCTTCTCTTACTGACCAGAACTCAACTGAATATTTGTGTAGCACTTTCCTTTTACTGACCAAATCTCAACTCAATGTTTGTGTAACATTCTTCTCTTACTGACCAGAACCTAACTGTATTTTTCTGTAACATTCTTCTCTCACTGACCAGAACTCAACAGAATGCTTGTGTAACACTCTTTTCTTACTGACCAGAACTCAACTGAATGTTTGTGTAACATTTTTCTCTTACTGAGCAGAACTCAACTGGATGTCTGTGTAACTCGCTTTTCTTACTGACCAGAACTCAACTGAATGTTTGTGTAACACTCTTCTCTTACTGACCAGAACTCAAATGAATGTTTGTGTAGCACTCTTTCTCTTACTGACCAGAACTCAACAGAATGTTTGTGTAACACTCTTCTCTTACTGACCAGAACTCAACAGAATGTTTGTGTAACACTCTTCTCTTACTGACCAGAACTCAACTGAATGTTTGTGTAGCACTCTTCTCTTACTGACCAGAACTCAACTGAATGTTTGTGTAACATTCTTTCTCACTGACCAGAACTCAACTGAATGTTTGTGTAACTCGATTCTCTTACTGACCAAAACTCAACTGAATATTTTTGTAGCATTTTCCTCTTACTGACAAAACTCAACTGAATGTTTGTGTAACACTTTTTCTTACTGACCAGAACTCAACTGAATGTTTGTGTAACACCTTTCTCTTGCTGATCAGAACTCAACTGAATGTTTGTGTAACACTCTTCTTTTACTGACCAGAACTTAACTGAATGTTTGTGTAACATTCTTCTCTTACTGACCAGAACTCAACAGAATGTTTGTGTAACATTCTTCTCTTACTGACCAGAACTCTACTGAATGCTTGTGTAGCGCTCTTCTCTTACTAACCAGAACTCAACAGAATGTTTGTGTAACACTCTTTTCTTACTGACCAGAACTTAACAGAATGTTTGTGTAGAACTCTTCTCTTACTGACCAGAACTCAACTGAATGTTTGTGTAACTCTTTCCTTACTGACCAGAACTCAACTGAATGTTTGTGTAACATTCTTCTCTTACTGACCAGAACCTAACTGTATTTTTCTGTAACATTCTTCTATCACTGACCAGAACTCAACTGAATATTTGTGTAACACTTTTCTCTTACATACCAGATCTCAAAAATTGTTTGTGTAGCACTCTTCTGTTACTGACCAGAACTCAACTGAATGTTTGTGTAGCACTCTTCTCTTACTGACCAGAACTCAACAGAATGTTTTGTAACGCTCTTCTCTTACTGACCAGAACTCAACTGAATGTATGTGTAACAATCTTTTTTTCTTACTGAACAGAACTCAACTGAATGTTTGTGTAACATTCTTCTCTCACTGACCAGAACACAACTGAATGTTTGTGTAACTCGATTCTCTTACTGACCAGAACTCAACTGAATGTTTGTGTAGCACTTTTCTCTTACTGACCAGAACTCAACTGAATGTTTGTGTAACGCTTTTCTCTTACTGACCAGAACTCAACTGAATGTTTGTGTAACACTCTTCTCTTACTGACCAGAACTCAACTGAATGTCTGTGTAGCACTTTTTTCTTACTGAACAGAACTCAACTGAATGTTTGTGTAACACTCTTCTCTTACTGACCAGAACTCAACTGAATGTTTGTGTAACACTCTTCTCTTACTGACCAGAACTCAACTTAATTTTTGTGTAACATTCTTCTCTTACTGACCAGAACTCAACTGAATGCTTGTGTAACAATTTTCTCTTACTGACCAGAACTCAACTGAATGTTTGTAGCACTCTTCTTACTGACCAGAACTCAACTGAATGTTTGTGTAGCACTCTTTTTTTTACTGACCAGATCTCAACAGAATGTTTGTGTAACGTTCTTCTCTTACTGACCAGAATCAACTGAATGTTTGTGTAACACTCTTCTCTTACTGACCAGAACTCAACTGAATGCTTTTGTAACATTTTCCTCTTACTGAGCAGAACTCAACTGGATGTTTGTGTAGCACTCTTCTCTTACTGACCAGAACTCAACTGAATAGGTGTGTAGCACTCTTCTCTTACTGACCAGAACTCAACTGAATGTTTGTGTAACACTCTTCTCTTACTGACCAGAACTCAACTGAATGTTTGTGTAACATTTTCTCTTACTGACCAGAACTCAACTGAATGTTTGTGTAGCACTCTTCTCTTACTGACCAGAACTCAACTGAATGTTTGTGTAACTCTTCTCTTACTGACCAGAACTCAACTGAATGTTTGTGTAACACTCTTTTCTTACTGACCAGAACTCAACTGAATGTTTCTGTAACATTCTTCTCTTACTGACCAGAACTCAATTGAATGCTTGTGTAGCACTCTTCTCTTACTTACCAGAACTCAACTGAATGTTTGTGTAACATTCTTTTTCTTACTGACCAGAACTCAACTGAATGTTTGTGTAACTCGATTCTCTTACTGACCAGAACTCAACTGAATGTTTGTGTAGCACTCTTTCTTTACTGACCAGAACTCAACTGAATGTTTGTGTAACACTCTTTTCTTACTGACCAGAACTCAACTGAATGTTTGTGTAACACTCTTCTCTTACTGACCAGAACTCAACTGAATGTTTGTGTAACACTCTTCTCTTACTGACCAGAACTCAACTGAA
>NC_134837.1:10348506-10409507 GCF_004210375.1 Tachypleus tridentatus
TAAATTCATAATTGTGACACTTGGTGTTGGTTAATAAGTTGTGTACTAGTGGTAAGAAGTTGACTGTACTCTAGGTGTTCATGGTAAATACATAATTGTGACACTTGCTGTTGGTTAATAAGTTGTTATTACTAGTGTTAAAAGAAGTGACTGTTGTATTCTATGTGTGCATGGTAAATTCATAATTGTGACACTTGGTGTTGGTTAATAAGTTATGTACTAGTGGTAAAGAAGTGACTGTACTCTAGGTGTTCATGGTAAATACATAATTGTGACACTTGGTGTTGGTTATAGAATTTGTTGTACTAGTGGTAAGAAGTGACTGTACTCTAGGTGTTCATGGTAAATACATAATTGTGACACTTGGTGTTGGTTAATAAATTGTGTACTAGTGGTAAATAAGTGACTGTACTCTAGGTGTTCATGGTAAATACATAATTGTGACACTTGGTGTTGGTTAATAAGTTGTGTACTAGTGGTAAAGAAGTGACTGTACTCTAGGTGTTCATGGTAAATTCATAATTGTGACACTTGGTGTTGGTTAATAAGTTGTGTACTAGTGGTAAAGAAGTGACTGTACTCTAGGTGTTCATGGTAAATACATAATTGTGACATTTGGTGTTGGTTAATAAGTTGTGTACTAGTGGTAAAGAAGTGACTGTACTCTAGGTGTTCATGGTAAATACATAATTGTGACACTTGGTGTTGGTTAATAAGTTGTGTACTAGTGGTAAAGAAGTGACTGTACTCTAGGTGTTCATGGTAAATACATAATTGTGACACTTGGTGTTGGTTAATAAGTTGTGTACTAGTGGTAAAGAAGTGACTGTACTCTAGGTGTTCATGGTAAATACATAATTGTGACACTTGGTGTTGGTTAATAAGTTGTGTACTAGTGGTAAAGAAGTGACTGTACTCTAGGTGTTCATGGTAAATACATAATTGTGACACTTGGTGTTGGTTAATAAGTTGTGTACTAGTGGTAAAGAAGTGACTGTACTCCAGGTTGTTCATGGTAAATCATAATTGCTGACACTTTGTGTTGGTTGTAAAGTTGTGTACTAGTGGTAAAGAGAGGCTGTACTCTAGGTGTTCATGGTAAATACATAATTGGCACTTGGTGTTGGAATTGTTGGTTACTACTGGTAAAAAGTGACTGTACTCTAAGTTGTTCATGGTAAATACATAATTGTGACATTTGGTTGTTGGTTAATAAATTGTGTACCAGTGGTAAAGTAGTGACTGTACCCCTCTAGGTGTTCATGGTAAATATATGAACCATGACACTTGGTGTTGGTTAATAAGTTTGCGTACTGTGTGGTGGTAAAGAGAGTGACTGCATACTCTATATGTTCATGGTAGTAAATTTATAATTGTGATGCTTGGTGTTGGTTAATAAGTTGTGTACTAGTGGTAAAAGAGTGGCTGCACTCTAGGTGTTCACATGGTAAATACATAATTGTGCCAATACGGTGTTTGGTTAATAAGTTTATGTGCAAAATTAGTGGTAAAGAAGGACTGTACCTAGGTGTTCATGGTAAATACATACCTGTGACACTTGGTGTTGTTAATAAGTTGTGTACTAGTGGTAAAGAAGTGACTGTACCTAGGTGTTCATGGTAAATTCATAATTGTGACACTTGGTGTTGGTTAATAAGTTGTGTACTAGTGGTAAAGATAGTGACTGTACTCTAGGTGTTCATGGTAAATACATAATTGTGACACTTGGTGTTGGTTAACAAGTTATTGTACCAGTGGTAAAGAAGTGACCGTACTCTGAGGTGTTCATGGTAAATACATAATTGTGACACTTGGTGTTGGTTAATAAGTTGTGTTACCAGTGGTAAAGAAGTGACTGTACTCTAGGTGTTCATGGTAAATACATAATTTGACACTTGGTGTTGGTTAATAAGTTGCGTACTAGTGGTAAAGAAGTGACTGTACTCTAGGTGTTCATGGTAAATACATAATTGTGACACTTGGTGTTGGTTAATAAGTTGTGTACTAGTGGTAAAGAAGTGACTGTACTCTAGGTGTTCATGGTAAATACATAATTGTGACACTTGGTGTTGGTTAATAAGTTATGTACTAGTGGTAAAGAAGTGACTGTACTCTAGGTGTTCATGGTAAATACATAATTGTGACACTTGGTGTTGGTTAATAAGTTGTGTATTAGTGGTAAAGAAGTGACTGTACTCTAGGTGTTCATGGTAAATATATAATTATGGCGCTTGGTGTTGGTTAATAAGTTGTGTACTAGTGGTAAAGAAGTGACTGTACCCTGGAGGTGTTCATGGTAAATACATAATTGTGACACTTGGTGTTGGTTAATAAGTTGTGTACCTAGTGGTAAAGAGAGTGACTGTACTCTAGGTGTTCATGGTAAATACATACACCAGACACTTGGTGTTGGTTAATAAGCTGTGTACCAGTGGTAAAGAAGTGACTGTACTCTAGGTGTTCATGGTAAATGTACAACCAGACACCTGGTGTTGGTTAATAAGTTGCGTACCAGTGGTAAGAAGTGACTGTACCTAGGTGTTCATGGTAAATACATAATTGTGACACTTGGTGTTGGTTAATAAGTTGTGTACTAGTGGTAAAGAAGTGACTGTACTCTAGGTGTTCATGGTAAATACATAATTGTGACACTTGGTGTTGGTTAATAAGTTGTGTACCAGTGGTAAAGAAGTGACTGTACTCTAGGTGTTCATGGTAAATACATAATTGTGACACTTGGTGTTGGTTAATAAGTTGTGTACTAGTGGTAAAGAAGTGACTGTACTCTAGGTGTTCATGGTAAAACATAATTGTGACACTTGGTGTTGGTTAATAAGTTGTGTACCAGTGGTAAAGAAGTGACTGTACCTGAGGTGTTCATGGTAAATACATAATTGTGACACTTGGTGTTGGTTAATAAGTTACGTGTACCAGTGGTAAAGAAGTGACTGTACCCTAGGTGTTCATGGTAAATACATAATTGTGACACTTGGTGTTGGTTAATAAGTTGTGCGTACCAGTGGTAAAGAAGTGACTGCACTCCAAGGTGTTCATGGTAAATACATAACTGTGACACTTGGTGTTGGTTAATAAGCTGTGCACTAGTGGTAAAGAGTGACTGTACTCGAGGTGTTCATGGTAAATACATAATTGTGACACTTGGTGTTGGTTAATAAGTTGCGTACCAGTGGTAAAGAAGTGACTGTACCTAGGTGTTCATGGTAAATACATAATCATGACACTTGGTGTTGGTTAACAAGTTGTGTACCAGTGGTAAAGAAGGACTGTACTTTAGGTGTTCATGGTAAATACATAATTGTGACACTTGGTGTTGGTTAATAAGTTGTGTACCAGTGGTAAAGAAGTGACTGTACTCTAGGTGTTCATGGTAAATACATAATTGTGACACTTGGTGTTGGTTAATAAGTTATTGTACCAGTGGTAAAGAAGTGACTGTACTCTAGGTGTTCATGGTAAATACATAATTGTGACACACTTGCGTTGGTTAATAAAGTTGCAAGTACCAGTGGTAAAGAAGTGACTGTACCCGAGGTGTCTTCATGGTAAATACATAACCAGACACTTGGTGTTGGTTAATAAGTTGTGTACCAGTGGTAAAGAAGTGACTGTACTCTAGGTGTTCATGGTAAATACATAATTGTGACACTTTGTGTTGGTTAATAAGTTGTGTACTAGTGGTAAAGAAGTGACTGTACTCTAGGTGTTCATGGTAAATACATAATTGTGACACTTGGTGTTGGTTAATAAGTTGTGTACCAGTGGTAAAGAAGTGACTGTACCTCTAGGTGTTCATGGTAAATACATAATTGTGACACTTGGTGTTGGTTAATAAATTGTGTACCAGTGGTAAAGAAGTGACTGTACTCTAGGTGTTCATGGTAAATACATAATTGTGACACTTGGTGTTGGTTAATAAGTTGTGTACCAGTGGTAAAGAAGTGACTGTACTCTAGGTGTTCATGGTAAATACATAATTGTGACACTTGGTGTTGGTTAATAAGTTGTGTACCAGTGGTAAAGAAGTGACTGTACTCTAGGTGTTCATGGTAAATACATAATTGTGACACTTGGTGTTGGTTAATAAGTTGTGTACCAGTGGTAAAGAAGCTGACTGTACTCTAGGTGTTCATGGTAAATACATAATTGTGACACTTGGTGTTGGTTAATAAGTTGTGTACCAGTGGTAAAGAAGTGACTGTACCTAGGTGTTCATGGTAAATACATAATTGTGACATTTGGTGGTTAAAGTTGTGTACCAGTGGTAAAGAAGTGACTGTAACTCCAGGTGTTCATGGTAAATACATAAATTTGACACTTGGTGTTTGTTAATAAATTGTGCCAGTGGTAAAGAAGGACTGTACCCTAGGTGTTCATGGTAAATACATAATTGTGACACCTTGGTGCTGGTTAATAAGTTGTGTACCAGTGGTAAAGAAGTGACTGTACCTCGAGGTGTCTCATGGTAAATACATAATTGTGACACTTGGTGTTGGTTAATAAGTTGTGTACTAGTGGTAAAGAAGTGACTGTACTCTAGGTGTTCATGGTAAATACATAATTGTGACACTTGTGTTGGTTAATAAGTTGTGTACTAGTGGTAAAGAAGTGACTGTACCTCTAGGTGTTCATGGTAAATACATAATTGTGACACTTGGTGTTGGTTAATAAGTTGTGTACCAGTGGTAAAGAAGTGACTGTACCCTAGGTGTTCATGGTAAATACATAATTGTGACACCTGGTGTTGGTTAATAAGTTGTGTACCAGTGGTAAAGAAGTGACTGTACTCTAGGTGTTCATGGTAAATACATACATTGTGACACTTGGTGTTGGTTAATAAGTTGTGTACCAGTGGTAAAGAAGTGACTGTACTCTAGGTGTTCATGGTAACATATATACCCCATGACACTTGTGTTGGTTAATAAGTTGTGTACTAGTGGTAAAGAAGTGACTGTACTCTAGGTGTTCATGGTAAATACATAATTGTGACACTTGGTGTTGGTTAATAAGTTGTGTACCAGTGGTAAAGAAGTGACTGTACTCTAGGTGTTCATGGTAAATACATAATTGTGACACTTGGTGTTGGTTAATAAGTTGTGTACCAGTGGTAAAAGAAGTGACTGTACTCTAGGTGTTCATGGTAAATACATAATTGTGACACTTGGTGTTGGTTAATAAGTTGTGTACCAGTGGTAAAGAAGTGACTGTACTCTAGGTGTTCATGGTAAATACATAATTGTACACTTGGTGTTGGTTAATAAGTTGTGTACTAGTGGTAAAGAAGTGACTGTACTCTAGGTGTTCATGGTAAATACATAATTGTGACACTTGGTGTTGGTTAATAAATTGTGTACTAGTGGTAAAGAAGTGACTGTACTCTAGGTGTTCATGGTAAATACATAATTGTGACACTTGGTGTTGGTTAATAAGTTGTGTACTAGTGGTAAAGAAGTGACTGTACTCTAGGTGTTCATGGTAAATACATAATTGTGACACTTGGTGTTGGTTAATAAGTTGTGTACTAGTGATAAAGAAGTGACTGTACTCGAGGTGTTCATGGTAAATACATAATTGTGACACTTGGTGTTGGTTAATAAGTTGTGTACCAGTGGTAAAGAAGTGACTGTACTCTAGGTGTTCATGGTAAATACATAATTGTGACACTTGGTGTTGGTTAATAAGTTGTGTACTAGTGGTAAAGAAGTGACTGTACTCTAGGTGTTCATGGTAAATACATAATTGTGACACTTGGTGTTGGTTAATAAGTTGTGTACTAGTGGTAAAAGAAGTGACTGTACTCTAGGTGTTCATGGTAAATACATAATTGTGACACTTGGTGTTGGTTAATAAGTTGTGTACTAGTGGTAAAGAAGTGACTGTACTCTAGGTGTTCATGGTAAAACATAATTGTGACACTTGTGTTGGTTAATAAGTTGTGTACTAGTGGTAAAGAAGTGACTGTACTCTAGGTGTTCATGGTAAATACATAATTGTGACACTTGGTGTTGGTTAATAAGTTGTGTACTAGTGGTAAAGAAGTGACTGTACTCTAGGTGTTCATGGTAAATACATAATTGTGACACTTGGTGTTGGTTAATAAGTTGTGTACTAGTGGTAAAGAAGTGACTGTACTCTAGGTGTTCATGGTAAATACATAATTGTGACACTTGGTGTTGGTTAATAAGTTATGTACTAGTGGTAAAGAAGTGACTGTACTCTAGGTGTTCATGGTAAATACATAATTGTGACACTTGGTGTTGGTTAATAAGTTGTGTACTAGTGGTAAAGAAGTGACTGTACTCTAGGTGTTCATGGTAAATACATAATTGTGACACTTGGTGTTGGTTAATAAGTTGTGTACTAGTGGTAAAGAAGTGACTGTACTCTAGGTGTTCATGGTAAATACATAATTGTGACACTTGGTGTTGGTTAATAAGTTGTGTACTAGTGGTAAAGAAGTGACTGTACTCTAGGTGTTCATGGTAAATACATAATTGTGACACTTGGTGTTGGTTAATAAGTTTGTGTACTAGTGGTAAAGAAGTGACTGTACTCTAGGTGTTCATGGTAAATACATAATTGTGACACTTGGTGTTGGTTAATAAGTTGTGTACTAGTGGTAAAGAAGTGACTGTACTCTAGGTGTTCATGGTAAATACATAATTGTGACACTTGGTGTTGGTTAATAAGTTGTGTACTAGTGGTAAAGAAGTGACTGTACTCTAGGTGTTCATGGTAAATATAATTGTGACACTTGGTGTTGGTTAATAAGTTTGTACTAGTGGTAAAGAAGTGACTGTACTCTAGGTGTTCATGGTAAATACATAATTGTGACACTTGGTGTTGGTTAATAAGTTGTGTACTAGTGGTAAAAAGAAGTGACTGTACTCTAAGGTGTTCATGGTAAATACATAATTGTGACACTTGGTGTTGGTTAATAAGTTGTGTACTAGTGGTAAAGAAGTGACTGTACTCTAGGTGTTCATGGTAAATACATAATTGTGACACTTGGTGTTGGTTAATAAGTTGTGTACTAGTGGTAAAGAAGTGACTGTACTCTAGGTGTTCATGGTAAATACATAATTGTGACACTTGGTGTTGGTTAATAAGTTGTGTACTAGTGGTAAAGAAGTGACTGTACTCTAGGTGTTCATGGTAAAAATATAATTGTGACACTTGGTGTTGGTTAATAAGTTGTGTACCAGTGGTAAAGAAGTGACTGTACTCTAGGTGTTCATGGTAAATACATAATTGTGACACTTGGTGTTGGTTAATAAGTTGTGTACTAGTGGTAAATGAGTGACTGTACTCTAGGTGTTCATGGTAAATACATAATTGTGACACTTGGTGTTGGTTAATAAGTTGTGTACTAGTGGTAAAGAAGTGACTGTACTCTAGGTGTTCATGGTAAATTCATAATTGTGACACTTGGTGTTGGTTAATAAGTTGTGTACTAGTGGTAAAGAAGTGACTGTACTCTAGGTGTTCATGGTAAATACATAATTGTGACACTTGGTGTTGGTTAATAAGTTGTGTACTAGTGGTAAAGAAGTGACTGTACTCTAGGTGTTCATGGTAAATACATAATTGTGACACTTGGTGTTGGTTAATAAGTTGTGTACTAGTGGTAAAGAAGTGACTGTACTCTAGGTGTTCATGGTAAATACATAATTGTGACACTTGGTGTTGGTTAATAAGTTGTGTACTAGTGGTAAAGAAGTGACTGTACTCTAGGTGTTCATGGTAAATACATAATTGTGACACTTGGTGTTGGTTAATAAGTTGTGTACTAGTGGTAAAGAAGTGACTGTACTCTAGGTGTTCATGGTAAATACATAATTGTGACACTTGGTGTTGGTTAATAAGTTGTGTACTAGTGGTAAAGAAGTGACTGTACTCTAGGTGTTCATGGTAAATACATAATTGTGACACTTGGTGTTGGTTAATAAGTTGTGTACTAGTGGTAAAGAAGTGACTGTACTCTAGGTGTTCATGGTAAATACATAATTGTGACACTGTACTAGTGGTAAAGAAGTGACTGTACTCTAGGTGTTCATGGTAAATACATAATTGTGACACTTGTGTTGGTTAATAAGTTGTGTACTAGTGGTAAAGAAGTGACTGTACTCTAGGTGTTCATGGTAAATACATAATTGTGACACTTGGTGTTGGTTTAATACTAGTGGTAAAGAAGTGTGTACTCTAGGTGTTCATGGTAAATACATAATTGTGACACTTGGTGTTGGTTAATAAGTTGTGTAAGTGGTAAAAAGTGACTGTACTCTAGGTGTTCATGGTAAATACATAATTGTGACACTTGGTGTTGGTTAATAAGTTGTGTACTAGTGGTAAAGAAGTGACTGTACTCTAGGTGTTCATGGTAAATACATAATTGTGACACTTGGTGTTGGTTAATAAGTTGTGTACTAGTGGTAAAGAAGTGACTGTACTCTAGGTGTTCATGGTAAATACATAATTGTGACACTTGGTGTTGGTTAATAAGTTGTGTACTAGTGGTAAAGAAGTGACTGTACTCTAGGTGTTCATGGTAAATACATAATTGTGACACTTGGTGTTGGTTAATAAGTTGTGTACTAGTGGTAAAGAAGTGACTGTACTCTAGGTGTTCATGGTAAATACATAATTGTGACTTGGTGTTGGTTAATAAGTTGTGTACTAGTGGTAAAGAAGTGACTGTACTCTAGGTGTTCATGGTAAATACATAATTGTGACATTTGGTGTTGGTTAATATAATAGGTGTTCATGGATAACTTGGTGTTGGTTAATAAGTTGTGTACTAGTGGTAAAAGTGACTGTACTCTAGGTGTTCATGGTAAATACATAATTGTGACACTTGGTGTTGGTTAATAAGTTGTGTACTAGTGGTAAAGAAGTGACTGTACTCTAGGTGTTCATGGTAAATACATAATTGTGACACTTGGTGTTGGTTAATAAGTTGTGTACTAGTGGTAAAGAAGTGACTGTACTCTAGGTGTTCATGGTAAATACATAATTGTGACACTTGGTGTTGGTTAATAAGTTGTGTACTAGTGGTAAAGAAGTGACTGTACTCTAGGTGTTCATGGTAAATACATAATTGTGACACTTGGTGTTGGTTAATAAGTTGTGTACTAGTGGTAAAAAGAAGTGACTGTACTCTAGGTGTTCATGGTAAATACATAATTGTGACACTTGGTGTTGGTTAATAAGTTGTGTACTAGTGGTAAAGAAGTGACTGTACTCTAGGTGTTCATGGTAAATACATAATTGTGACACTTGGTGTTGGTTAATAAGTTGTGTACTAGTGGTAAAGAAGTGACTGTACTCTAGGTGTTCATGGTAAATACATAATTGTGACACTTGGTGTTGGTTAATAAGTTGTGTACTAGTGGTAAAGAAGTGACTGTACTCTAGGTGTTCATGGTAAATACATAATTGTGACACTTGGTGTTGGTTAATAAGTTGTGTACTAGTGGTAAAGAAGTGACTGTACTCTAGGTGTTCATGGTAAATACATAATTGTGACACTTGGTGTTGGTTAATAAGTTGTGTACTAGTGGTAAAGAAGTGACTGTACTCTAGGTGTTCATGGTAAATACATAATTGTGACACTTGGTGTTGGTTAATAAGTTGTGTACTAGTGGTAAAGAAGTGACTGTACTCTAGGTGTTCATGGTAAATACATAATTGTGACACTTGGTGTTGGTTAATAAGTTGTGTACTAGTGGTAAAGAAGTGACTGTACTCTAGGTGTTCATGGTAAATACATAATTGTGACACTTGGTGTTGGTTAATAAGTTGTGTACTAGTGGTAAAGAAGTGACTGTACTCTAGGTGTTCATGGTAAATACATAATTGTGACACTTGGTGTTGGTTAATAAGTTGTGTACTAGTGGTAAAGAAGTGACTGTACTCTAGGTGTTCATGGTAAATACATAATTGTGACACTTGGTGTTGGTTAATAAGTTGTGTACTAGTGGTAAAGAAGTGACTGTACTCTAAGGTGTTCATGGTAAATACATAATTGTGACACTTGGTGTTGGTTAATAAGTTGTGTACTAGTGGTAAAGAAGTGACTGTACATCCAGGTGTTCATGGTAAATACATAATTGTGACACTTGGTGTTGGTTAATAAGTTGTGTACTAGTGGTAAAGAAGTGACTGTACTCTAGGTGTTCATGGTAAATACATAATTGTGACACTTGGTGTTGGTTAATAAGTTGTGTACTAGTGGTAAAGAAGTGACTGTACTCTAGGTGTTCATGGTAAATACATAATTGTGACACTTGGTGTTGGTTAATAAGTTGTGTACTAGTGGTAAAGAAGTGACTGTACTCTAGGTGTTCATGGTAAATACATAATTGTGACACTTGGTGTTGGTTAATAAGTTGTGTACTAGTGGTAAAAAGTGACTGTACTCTAGGTGTTCATGGTAAATACATAATTGTGACACTTGGTGTTGGTTAATAAGTTGTGTACTAGTGGTAAAGAAGTGACTGTACTCTAGGTGTTCATGGTAAATACATAATTGTGACACTTGGTGTTGGTTAATAAGTTGTGTACTAGTGGTAAAGAAGTGACTGTACTCTAGGTGTTCATGGTAAATATTCATAATTGTGACACTTGGTGTTGGTTAATAAGTTGTGTACTAGTGGTAAAGAAGTGACTGTACTCTAGGTGTTCATGGTAAATACATAATTGTGACACTTGGTGTTGGTTAATAAGTTGTGTACTAGTGGTAAAGAAGTGACTGTACTCTAGGTGTTCATGGTAAATACATAATTGTGACACTTGGTGTTGGTTAATAAGTTGTGTACTAGTGGTAAAAGAAGTGACTGTACTCTAGGTGTTCATGGTAAATACATAATTGTGACACTTGGTGTTGGTTAATAAGTTGTGTACTAGTGGTAAAGAAGTGACTGTACTCTAGGTGTTCATGGTAAATACATAATTGTGACACTTGGTGTTGGTTAATAAGTTGTGTACTAGTGGTAAAAGAAGTGACTGTACTCTAGGTGTTCATGGTAAATACATAATTGTGACACTTGGTGTTGGTTAATAAGTTGTGTACTAGTGGTAAAGAAGTGACTGTACTCTAGGTGTTCATGGTAAATACATAATTGTGACACTTGGTGTTGGTTAATAAGTTGTGTACTAGTGGTAAAGAAGTGACTGTACTCTAGGTGTTCATGGTAAATACATAATTGTGACACTTGGTGTTGGTTAATAAGTTGTGTACTAGTGGTAAAGAAGTGACTGTACTCTAGGTGTTCATGGTAAATACATAATTGTGACACTTGGTGTTGGTTAATAAGTTGTGTACTAGTGGTAAAGAAGTGACTGTACTCTAGGTGTTCATGGTAAATACATAATTGTGACACTTGGTGTTGGTTAATAAGTTGTGTACTAGTGGTAAAGAAGTGACTGTACTCTAGGTGTTCATGGTAAATACATAATTGTGACACTTGGTGTTGGTTAATAAGTTGTGTACTAGTGGTAAAGAAGTGACTGTACTCTAGGTGTTCATGGTAAATACATAATTGTGACACTTGGTGTTGGTTAATAAGTTGTGTACTAGTGGTAAAGAAGTGACTGTACTCTAGGTGTTCATGGTAAATACATAATTGTGACACTTGGTGTTGGTTAATAAGTTGTGTACTAGTGGTAAAGAAGTGACTGTACTCTAGGTGTTCATGGTAAATACATAATTGTGACACTTGGTGTTGGTTAATAAGTTGTGTACTAGTGGTAAAGAAGTGACTGTACTCTAGGTGTTCATGGTAAATACATAATTGTGACACTTGGTGTTGGTTAATAAGTTGTGTACTAGTGGTAAAGAAGTGACTGTACTCTAGGTGTTCATGGTAAATACATAATTGTGACACTTGGTGTTGGTTAATAAGTTGTGTACTAGTGGTAAAGAAGTGACTGTACTCTAGGTGTTCATGGTAAATACATAATTGTGACACTTGGTGTTGGTTAATAAGTTGTGTACTAGTGGTAAAGAAGTGACTGTACTCTAGGTGTTCATGGTAAATACATAATTGTGACACTTGGTGTTGGTTAATAAGTTGTGTACTAGTGGTAAAGAAGTGACTGTACTCTAGGTGTTCATGGTAAATACATAATTGTGACACTTGGTGTTGGTTAATAAGTTGTGTACTAGTGGTAAAGAAGTGACTGTACTCTAGGTGTTCATGGTAAATACATAATTGTGACACTTGGTGTTGGTTAATAAGTTGTGTACTAGTGGTAAAGAAGTGACTGTACTCTAGGTGTTCATGGTAAATACATAATTGTGACACTTGGTGTTGGTTAATAAGTTGTGTACTAGTGGTAAAGAAGTGACTGTACTCTAGGTGTTCATGGTAAATACATAATTGTGACACTTGGTGTTGGTTAATAAGTTGTGTACTAGTGGTAAAGAAGTGACTGTACTCTAGGTGTTCATGGTAAATACATAATTGTGACACTTGGTGTTGGTTAATAAGTTGTGTACTAGTGGTAAAGAAGTGACTGTACTCTAGGTGTTCATGGTAAATACATAATTGTGACACTTGGTGTTGGTTAATAAGTTGTGTACTAGTGGTAAAGAAGTGACTGTACTCTAGGTGTTCATGGTAAATACATAATTGTGACACTTGGTGTTGGTTAATAAGTTGTGTACTAGTGGTAAAGAAGTGACTGTACTCTAGGTGTTCATGGTAAATACATAATTGTGACACTTGGTGTTGGTTAATAAGTTGTGTACTAGTGGTAAAGAAGTGACTGTACTCTAGGTGTTCATGGTAAATACATAATTGTGACACTTGGTGTTGGTTAATAAGTTGTGTACTAGTGGTAAAGAAGTGACTGTACTCTAGGTGTTCATGGTAAATACATAATTGTGACACTTGGTGTTGGTTAATAAGTTGTGTACTAGTGGTAAAAGAAGTGACTGTACTCTAGGTGTTCATGGTAAATACATAATTGTGACACTTGGTGTTGGTTAATAAGTTGTGTACTAGTGGTAAAGAAGTGACTGTACTCTAGGTGTTCATGGTAAATACATAATTGTGACACTTGGTGTTGGTTAATAAGTTGTGTACTAGTGGTAAAGAAGTGACTGTACTCTAGGTGTTCATGGTAAATACATAATTGTGACACTTGGTGTTGGTTAATAAGTTGTGTACTAGTGGTAAAGAAGTGACTGTACTCTAGGTGTTCATGGTAAATACATAATTGTGACACTTGGTGTTGGTTAATAAGTTGTGTACTAGTGGTAAAGAAGTGACTGTACTCTAGGTGTTCATGGTAAATACATAATTGTGACACTTGGTGTTGGTTAATAAGTTGTGTACTAGTGGTAAAGAAGTGACTGTACTCTAGGTGTTCATGGTAAATACATAATTGTGACACTTGGTGTTGGTTAATAAGTTGTGTACTAGTGGTAAAGAAGTGACTGTACTCTAGGTGTTCATGGTAAATACATAATTGTGACACTTGGTGTTGGTTAATAAGTTGTGTACTAGTGGTAAAGAAGTGACTGTACTCTAGGTGTTCATGGTAAATACATAATTGTGACACTTGGTGTTGGTTAATAAGTTGTGTACTAGTGGTTGACTGAGGTGTTCATGGTAAATACATAATTGTGACTTGGTGTTGGTTAATAAGTTGTGTACTAGTGGTAAAGAAGTGACTGTACTCTAGGTGTTCATGGTAAATACATAATTGTGACACTTGGTGTTGGTTAATAAGTTGTGTACTAGTGGTAAAGAAGTGACTGTACTCTAGGTGTTCATGGTAAATACATAATTGTGACACTTGGTGTTGGTTAATAAGTTGTGTACTAGTGGTAAAGAAGTGACTGTACTCTAGGTGTTCATGGTAAATACATAATTGTGACACTTGGTGTTGGTTAATAAGTTGTGTACTAGTGGTAAAGAAGTGACTGTACTCTAGGTGTTCATGGTAAATACATAATTGTGACACTTGGTGTTGGTTAATAAGTTGTGTACTAGTGGTAAAGAAGTGACTGTACTCTAGGTGTTCATGGTAAATACATAATTGTGACACTTGGTGTTGGTTAATAAGTTGTGTACTAGTGGTAAAGAAGTGACTGTACTCGAGGTGTTCATGGTAAATACATAATTGTGACACTTGGTGTTGGTTAATAAGTTGTGTACCAGTGGTAAAGAAGTGACTGTACTCTAGGTGTTCATGGTAAATACATAATTGTGACACTTGGTGTTGGTTAATAAGTTGTGTACTAGTGGTAAAGAAGTGACTGTACTCTAGGTGTTCATGGTAAATACATAATTGTGACACTTGGTGTTGGTTAATAAGTTGTGTACTAGTGGTAAAGAAGTGACTGTACTCTAGGTGTTCATGGTAAATACATAATTGTGACACTTGGTGTTGGTTAATAAGTTGTGTACTAGTGGTAAAGAAGTGACTGTACTCTAGGTGTTCATGGTAAATACATAATTGTGACACTTGGTGTTGGTTAATAAGTTGTGTACTAGTGGTAAAGAAGTGACTGTACTCTAGGTGTTCATGGTAAATACATAATTGTGACACTTGGTGTTGGTTAATAAGTTGTGTACTAGTGGTAAAGAAGTGACTGTACTCTAGGTGTTCATGGTAAATACATAATTGTGACACTTGGTGTTGGTTAATAAGTTGTGTACTAGTGGTAAAGAAGTGACTGTACTCTAGGTGTTCATGGTAAATACATAATAAGAAGTGTGACACTTGGTGTTGGTTAATAAGTTGTGTACTAGTGGTAAAGAAGTGACTGTACTCTAGGTGTTCATGGTAAATACATAATTGTGACACTTGGTGTTGGTTAATAAGTTGTGTACTAGTGGTAAAGAAGTGACTGTACTCTAGGTGTTCATGGTAAATACATAATTGTGACACTTGGTGTTGGTTAATAAGTTATGTACTAGTGGTAAAGAAGTGACTGTACTCTATGTGTTCATGGTAAATACATAATTGTGACACTTGGTGTTGGTTAATAAGTTGTGTACTAGTGGTAAAGAAGTGACTGTACTCTAGGTGTTCATGGTAAATACATAATTGTGACACTTGGTGTTGGTTAATAAGTTGTGTACTAGTGGTAAAGAAGTGACTGTACTCTAGGTGTTCATGGTAAATACATAATTGTGACACTTGGTGTTGGTTAATAAGTTGTGTACTAGTGGTAAAGAAGTGACTGTACTCTAGGTGTTCATGGTAAATACATAATTGTGACACTTGGTGTTGGTTAATAAGTTGTGTACTAGTGGTAAAGAAGTGACTGTACTCTAGGTGTTCATGGTAAATACATAATTGTGACACTTGGTGTTGGTTAATAAGTTGTGTACTAGTGGTAAAGAAGTGACTGTACTCTAGGTGTTCATGGTAAATACATAATTGTGACACTTGGTGTTGGTTAATAAGTTGTGTACTAGTGGTAAAGAAGTGACTGTACTCGAGGTGTTCATGGTAAATACATAATTGTGACACTTGGTGTTGGTTAATAAGTTGTGTACTAGTGGTAAAGAAGTGACTGTACTCTAGGTGTTCATGGTAAATACATAATTGTGACACTTGGTGTTGGTTAATAAGTTGTGTACTAGTGGTAAAGAAGTGACTGTACTCTAGGTGTTCATGGTAAATACATAATTGTGACACTTGGTGTTGGTTAATAAGTTGTGTACTAGTGGTAAAGAAGTGACTGTACTCTAGGTGTTCATGGTAAATACATAATTATGACACTTGGTGTTGGTTAATAAGTTGTGTACTAGTGGTAAAGAAGTGACTGTACTTGAGGTGTTCATGGTAAATTTATAATTGTGACGCTTGGTGTTGGTTAATAAATTGTGTACTCGTGGTAAAGAAGTGACTGTACTCTAGGTGTTCATGGTAAATACATAATTGTGACACTTGGTGTTGGTTAATAAGTTGTGTACTAGTGGTAAAGAAGTGACTGTACTTTAGGTGTTCATGGTAAATACATAATTGTGACACTTGGTGTTGGTTAATAAGTTGTGTACTAGTGGTAAAGAAGTGACTGTACTCTAGGTGTTCATGGTAAATACATAATTGTGACACTTGGTGTTGGTTAATAAGTTGTGTACTAGTGGTAAAGAAGTGACTGTACTCTAGGTGTTCATGGTAAATTCATAATTGTGACACTTGGTGTTGGTTAATAAGTTGTGTACTAGTGGTAAAGAAGTGACTGTACTCTAGGTGTTCATGGTAAATACATAATTGTGACACTTGGTGTTGGTTAATAAGTTGTGTACTAGTGGTAAAGAAGTGACTGTACTCGAGGTGTTCATGGTAAATACATAATTGTGACACTTGGTGTTGGTTAATAAGTTGTGTACTAGTGGTAAAGAAGTGACTGTACTCTATGTGTTCATGGTAAATTCATAATTGTGACACTTGGTGTTGGTTAATAAGTTGTGTACTAGTGGTAAAGAAGTGACTGTACTCTAGGTGTTCATGGTAAATACATAATTGTGACACTTGGTGTTGGTTAATAAGTTGTGTACTAGTGGTAAAGAAGTGACTGTACTCGAGGTGTTCATGGTAAATACATAATTATGGCACTTGGTGTTGGTTAATAAGTTGGGTACTAGTGGTAAAGACGTGACTGTACTTGAGGTGTTCATGGTAAATTTATAATTGTGACACTTGGTGTTGGTTAATAAATTGTGTACTCGTGGTAAAGATGTGACTGTACTCTAGGTGTTCATGGTAAATACATAATTGTGACACTTGGTGTTGGTTAATAAGTTGGGTATTTGTGGTAAAGAAGTGACTGTACTCGAGGTGTTCATGGTAAATACATAATTGTGACACTTGGTGTTGGTTAGTAAGTTTGGTATTAGTGGTAAAGAAGGGACCGTACTCTAGGTATTAGTAACAACAAGTAATATGTTTCATATATATAATATGGTATATAAGGACGTGTAACCAGCATGAAGCACGTTAGTCACAGGCTCGGTACTACTGGTGAAGCGTTTTCTGAACATCAAACAAGGTAAACAAGTGTTCGATAATATTAGAATGATTAATAGATAATTAAGTAAATTATTTATGTAAAAACAGCTTGTTTGGGTTGAGAACATATTTTATGTAGAAGAGCAAACAACGTTTCGACCTTCTTCGTCATAGTCAGGTTCACAAAGAAAGAAAGAGGTAACTGACCGCAAGCTGACCACATGTTTGAAAGGGGTTGTGTAATGAGTGTCGGAAAGTAGAGGGCGGTGTTAGATGTTCAATATACAATTGTATATTATTTATTTTTTTATTATTATTTATTATATTATTTTTAATATAGATATAAAGATGTTCCTTTGTATTGGTTTAATTTGGGCTCAAGTTGTTGTATAAGTAAGGCTTTTTTAATTTTGTGTTTGTTTATGTTTGTTTCTTTAGTTAGTATTTGAGTGTTTTCTATGGTTATGTTTATTTGACTTACAGGTTCGAAAACATGTGAAGGTGACTTTTTATGTTCTTTAAATCTGGTTTTCATTTTTCTACTTGTTTCTCCAATATAGAAGTCGTGGCAGTTATCACATTATATTTTATAAATAATGTTGGTGTGGTGTTTGTGAGTGTACATTTTACATAGTTTCGACCTCAGTTTTGTGCCTGGTTTTTGAATAAATTTGGTATTAACTGGAATGTCATATTTTGTTACTAATTTTTGCCAAATGTTGGTTATTTGTTTGCTGATGTCAGGAATATATGGTATGCAGCAGTATATGGTTTCGTGATTTTTTGATTCGTTAGCTGTATTTACTTTTGTTGGTTGATTTTGCTTTCTGTCTAGGTGTGTGCGTATAATGTTTTCTACGGTTTGTGGAGGAAACGTATTGATGTTGATGAAGTATTGTTTTATTTTGTCTCATTGTTAATTTTATCTGGTGAGCATAGTTTTATGGCTGTGTTTATTTGGTTTCTTAGTATGTTGAGTTTTTGTTTTGTTTCATGTGCTGAGTCCCAAGGAATGTATAGTCCAGTATGGGTGATTTTTCGGTGGATTTCTGTTTTGAATTGTGTGTCGGTTTTTGTAATTTTGAGGTTAAGAAATGATATTTGATTGCTTTCTTCCTGTTCACATGTGAAGTTAATGTTGGGATGTATAGAGTTAATGTGATTGGAAAAATTAAGTATGTGTTCTGTAGATTTGAATCCCACAACCGTGTCATCTACATATCTGTACCAGTATAGTGGTGGATGTAATGCTGTGTTATAGCTTGTGTTTCAACTTCTGTCATAAAAATATTGGCTAGAACTGGTGATACTGGGTTGCCCATGCTTAGGCAATTTTCTCAACCCAAACGAACCGTTTTTACACATATGTTTTTCACTACAAATGGGTTTTATCGTTCTCACTAAATAAGTAAATAAAACTGGTTCATACGGAACTGATACGTGAAAAAAAAGTTTATTCTCTGAATGTGAAATAGACCAAGTGTGATCCATTCGTAGCGTGTTGAGCAGTGAACCAAACCAGACCCAGTGGTTAGCGTGTCCAACAGTGGCCCAAACCTGACCCAGTGGCAAGCGTGTCCAACAGTGGACCAAACCAGACCCAGTGGCAAGCGTGACCAACAGTGGACCAAACCTGACCCAGTGGTTAGCGTGTCCAACAGTGAACCAAACCAGACCCAGTGGTTAGCGTGTCCAACAGTGGACCAAGCCTGTCTCAGTAGCTAGAGCATTGAACAATTTCATTACCACGAAACAAAACAAGAAGAAATAGCACACTGCACTTTTGGGGTCATTGATACGTTGTAAGAGAGATGTTAAAATTCTAATGTTCAGTCCGACAAGAGTAACCCAAGAGTTGGCACTGGGTTCTATTCACCAGCTGCCTTCCCTCTAGTCTATCAGTTCAGAGCTAGAGATGACCGGCGCATACAGAACGTGAGATGCTTTGTGCGAATATGCGAAAAGAAACTGGACTAGAAAACATCTGCTAACCCTCGATCATAGTACACACTATTTGCTTACATTCATTAGTCCTGTTCTCGAGTTAAAAACTTAATGTAGTTAAAAACACCAATGGCCCTTAAACATTTAAAAACACAACTCAGGTGGTCAGTGTCGCCTTCGCCAGTGACACTGTCCAACGTCAAGGATGAACCCATGGTAAAAATACGTCTAAGGTGGTGTTGTTACTCACCGTATGATTTTGATTGATAACCATGTTATATTTTATATTTTCCGAGATAACTGCTTGTTAATTTTACTTTTCCAAAACATCCTGGGTATGGGAAAAGGTTCAAATACAGCTGTATTTGTTAAGAAAAAATACGTTTTTAAGTTCAAAATGTCTTAAGTTTTTGAGTAAATTTAAGATGTTTCAAGTTTTTAAGTTAGTTTCTTAATACTGTTTTATAGGATGTTCTTCACAACGACTCCATAAAACTAGACTGGATGTTCAGGCATTCACTAATTAATGATATTGTGAAGGTAAGTTATTTATTATGTCCTTAAAGTTAGCTAAACTGGTTATTTATTATGTCGTTAAGGTTAACTAAACTGGTTATTTATTATGTCATTGAGGTAAGTTAAACTGGTTATTTATTATATCGTTAAGGTTAGCTAAACTGGTTATTTATTATGTTGTTAAGGTAAGTTAAACTGGTTATTTATTATGTCGTTAAGGTTAGCTAAACTGGTTATTTATTATGTTGTTAAGGTAAGTCAAACTGGTTATTTATTATGTCGTTAAGGTCAGCTAAACTGGTTATTTATTATGTTGTTAAGGTTAGTTAAACTGGTTATTTATTATGTCGTTAAGGTTAGCTAAACTGGTTATTTATTATGTTGTTAATGTAAGTTAAACTGATTATTTATTATGTCGTTAAGGTTAGATAAACTGGTTATTTATTATGTCGTTTAGGCTAGTTAAAGTGGTTATTTATTATGTTGTTAAGATTAGATAAACTGGTTATTTATTATGTCGTTTAGGCTAGTTAAAGTGGTTATTTATTATGTTGTTAAGATTAGATAAACTGGTTATTTATTATGTCGTTTAGGCTAGTTAAAGTGGTTATTTATTATGTTGTTAAGGTTAGATAAACTGGTTATTTATGATGTCGTTAAGGTTAGCTAAACTGGTTATTTATTATGTTGTTAAGGTTAGATAAACTGGTTATTTATTATGTCGTTTAGGCTAGTTTAAGTGGTTATTTATTAATTCGTTAAGATTAGCTAAACTTATTGTTAATGATATTATTAAGGTAATATAAATTGATAGTTTATCATATTGGTAAGTTAATTTAAACTGATTGTGAATTCATATTACCATTTGATATTTTTTTTAAGTAATATTTCGGAAATATATGTTGATGTTGTTAAACAAATGTAGTATATTAGGGTTTGGGAATTTTTAAAATTACAAATTATTTTTTTATTGTTTTTATCGTGTAAATATTTGTAATGGACAAACAGAATGATTAGGAATTGAAGAGAAATGTATAATTAGTTTGTACCAACATCACTTCAGTTTGGTGGAATTTCTGCCTATTTAACCTCGTTAACAGATTGCAAGAGTTTAATACTCAGACTTATAAATTAGTTCAAACATAAAAAATTCTTTAATTTTTAGTACAAATATTTTATTATAATTATTGAAAATTAATTGTCTAAAGTCCAGCCACTTGTGTACTATTAGCAGATGTGGCTTTGCTATATGAATTCACAGATACACACACTTCTTTATTATTAAGTAATCTGAATTAGCGTTTGTTCTATTCTCTAATTTTACAAAATACAGGAGGAAAGATGAAATTTGGAATATGAATTTTAAGGTATTGAAAACCTTTGACTTTCAGATAATGTAAAAACGTTTCATAACATAACTGAATAATATTATAAAATGTCACTGATTTTACAGAAATACAAATAGAGAAATAGTAGGTTTTATTGATGTGAAACAAAATTGTATGTTTTGTTATGTGAAGTTCTCTTGGTGTGAAACAAAATTGTATGTTTTGTTATGTGAAGTTCTCTTGGTGTGAAACAAAATTATCTGCTTTGTTTATGTGAAGTTCTCTTGGTGTGAAACAAAACTTTTTGCTTTGTTTATGCGAAGTTCTCTTGGTGTGAAACAAAATTATCTGCTTTGTTTATGTGAAGTTCTCTTGGTGTGAAACAAAATTATCTGCTTTGTTTATGTGAAGTTCTCTTGGTGTGAAACAAAAGTATCTGCTTTGTTTATGTGAAGTTCTCTTGGTGTGAAATCATCTGCTTTGTTTATGTGAAGTTCTCTTGGTGTGAAATTATCTGCTTTGTTTATGTAAAGTTATCTTGGTGTGAAATCATCTGCTTTGTTTATGTGAAGTTCTCTTGGTGTGAAATCATCTGATCCTTTACCTCAACTGAGATATTTATTCTTATTATAGTTACTTTTTTGTCTTTATTATATTCTGGGAAAATTATGGAACGTTTTCGTTAAAAATAAATAGTATATTAGAGAGCAAAGGCGTCGGATTGGCTTATTTATTTAATGATAAACTTTGACCCCTAAGCAGCTTTATCTTCCATCGTGCACTCAACATGAAACTTTCACTCGTTTCACAGAACAAGGGAAGGAACATAGAAATCAGGAAATAAAAATCAAGCAGAGAATATGTACACATGCATTAAGAATTCTATGATGTTCCCCTAGTCTCATATCATAGTAAATAACTGAAACATCAGTTTTATTAGTTTTATCATAGCCTACAATTAAAGGAAGCTATATCCTCAAATTCTCAGAAGTTGATTAGATTTAAGTTCATATCACTTTCTAACCTAGCAGGTAGGATGTCATTTGAAGTCCGACAATGTCATTTACTAGGAACTTTATGATACCTCTCAGTGTAAGTCTCTATTGCAAGCTTCATGTCATACAGATAACATTTACTCCTACACATCCACATTACCCATCTATACATGAAAGGTGCACATCATATAGATAACATTTACTCCTACACATCCACATTACCCATCTATACATGAAAGGTGCACATCATACGGATAACAACATTTACTCCTACACATCCACATTACCCATCTATACATGAAAGGTGCACATCATACGGATAACAACATTTACTCCTACACATCCACATTACCCATCTGTACATGAAAGGTGCACATCATACAGATAACAACATTTACTCCTACACATCCACATTACCCATCTATACATGAAAGGTGCACATCATACAGATAACAACATTTACTCCTACACATCCACATTACCCATCTATACATGAAGGTGCACATCATATAGATAACAACATTTACTCCTACACATCCACATTACCCATCTGTACATGAAAGGTGCACATCATACAGATAACAACATTTACTCCTACACATCCACATTACCCATCTGTACATCATGCGCCAGATTGGAGATTCCTGCCTGATTTGTATGAAAACATACATTGGGTCCAGTATTGGAATACTTTAATGCCAGACTCCCTACCAGGATTCACTAACGTTTTCCACAATAAAGATGTCAAACTTATATTACTAATCAGGTGAATCAACAAAAATCTCTGAGTACCAAGGTGGAAGACATGTGAATAGGCCTCGGCTGTTTTTGTTGTAATCTAACCCAACTAAGTATAACCTTTACCTTTAAAAGGGTACATAGTGCCACCAGTAACTACGTGAGGTTAGCTTCAAGACTAGAATGTTTAATGGAATAAAACGTTTTAGAAATCCGAGAAGAATGGCCAACTTTCGTACTTTCAAGAATCTCTTTACCATAAAACGATGCCAGATTTATACAAAAGAACCACCACATACAAATGGAACGGTAACATTAGTAATGTCTGGAAAGTATGCAAGGCCGAGCTTTGCAGACAAGGTGAGACCCACTTCGGGCACATGAAGCAAGGATTCCATGAAATAAGTGGCCACCTTCCAAAATCTGAGTCCTGAAATAGAATTAAGTGTGCAATAAGGCCAATCTTTCTGGTGATTTTGTGTAGCATTGGATCTAAACAAATAATGAAGAGTACAATGCCCAATTCAATAAAAGTGGAGACCAAATCAAGCTCTTTATCCACAGATTCAAACCAGTTTAATAACCATGGTTATATATAAAATTAGCTCACACTACACCAGTTCCACTTTGATCTACAACTACATACAGGTATGGAACCATCTTTAGCTTGGACAAAATACACAGAGCCACATATATATATCTAAGGATGAAACTACCACCTTTAAGAAACTTAAAGAAGTCATCCTGTTGAAGATATTCACGGTATCATTAGCTGAGTAACAGTTGAAATGTGTTCTAATTCATTTACCAGATCTTTACCATAATCCACGACTATCATCTTAAAGGCTACCACGTTTATACTTAGAAGGTTAGTGAATCCATCATGTTTCCACCACTACTACCATCATTCTTAGGTGGTTGTTAGACGTAAAGCCTGGAACAATGCAAGAGATACACATAGACGTTTTGAAGCTGGTCAAAACACCTTGGTATCAGCTTTATATCTGAAAGATAAATAAAATATAGTCTAACTGTACATTAGTGCAAAATGTAAAAGACCAGTAAATAACTAGCAGAAGATAGACCATGGTGAGCATGATGAACATCTATCACTTTGCTTTAAGGATTACTACTCTTGCAAGTTCTCTTCAACATCTATTATATGACGCTGGTTTTCCCTGACAGTCCAATCAAATAGTCTATGCTGACCTCTTTTGACAACATTCTGATGTTTAAAAACTCTAACAAAGTTGAAATTGTGATCAGTTGGCTCAGTAATACAGATTTATGGTCATTACTGACAAAAGTGCAGTTCTGTTCAGCACATCCAACAAGAGGCATCCTGGTGAGAAGAAAGTGTCACTGTTCCTGCAGGCATGCTGGAGAGAAGAAAGTGTCACTGTTCCTGCAGGCATGCTGGTGAGAAGAAAGTGTCACTGTTCCTGCAGGCATGCTGGTGAGAAGAAAGTGTCACTGTTCCTGCAGGCATGCTAATGAGAAGAAAGTGCCGCTGTTCCTGCATTGCCATCTATCACACACTAAAATCTCTAACTTGTAACAGACATTCAACTTCGCTGGATGTATTAATATTATAATAAACAAAGCTTCCAAACATTCCTGTAAGATATGGAACACAAATAGGCAGTGCAACATTCCTGTAAGATATGGAACACAAATAGGCAGTGCAACATTCCTGTAAGATATGGAACACAAATAGGCAGTGCAACATTCCTGTAAGATATGGAACACAAATCGGCAGTGCAACATTCCTGTAAGATATGGAACACAAATAGGCAGTGCAACATTCCTGTAAGATATGGAACACAAATAGGCAGTGCAACATTCCTGTAAGATATGGAACACAAATCGGCAGTGCAACATTCCCGTAAGATATGGAACACAAATCGGCAGTGCAACATTCCTGTAAGATATGGAACACAAATAGGCAGTGCAACATTCCTGTAAGATATGGAACACAAATAGGCAGTGCAACATTCTTGTAAGATATGGAACACAAATAGGCAGTGCAACATTCCTGTAAGATATGGAACACAAATAGGCAGTGCAACATTCCTGTAAGATATGGAACACAAATAGGCAGTGCAACATTCCTGTAAGATATGGAACACAAATCGGCAGTGCAACATTCCTGTAAGATATGGAACACAAATAGGCAGTGCAACATTCCTGTAAGATATGGAACACAAATAGGCAGTGCAACATTCCTGTAAGATATGGAACACAAATCGGCAGTGCAATATTCCTGTAAGATATGGAACAGAAATAGGCAGTGCAACATTCCTGTAAGATATGGAACACAAATAGGCAGTGCAACATTCCTGTAAGATATGGAACACAAATAGGCAGTGCAACATTCCTGTAAGATATGGAACACAAATAGGCAGTGCAACGTTCTTGTAAGATATGGAACACAAATAGGCAGTGCAACATTCCTGTAAGATATGGAACACAAATAGGCAGTGCAACATTCCTGTAAGATATGGAACACAAATAGGCAGTGCAACATTCCTGTAAGATATGGAACACAAATCGGCAGTGCAACATTCCTGTAAGATATGGAACACAAATAGGCAGTGCAACATTCCTGTAAGATATGGAACACAAATAGGCAGTGCAACATTCCTGTAAGATATGGAACACAAATCGGCAGTGCAATATTCCTGTAAGATATGGAACAGAAATAGGCAGTGCAACATTCCTGTAAGATATGGAACACAAATAGGCAGTGCAACATTCCTGTAAGATATGGAACACAAATAGGCAGTGCAACATTCCTGTAAGATATGGAACACAAATCGGCAGTGCAATATTCCTGTAAGATATGGAACACAAATAGGCAGTGCAACATTCCTGTAAGATATGGAACACAAATCGGCAGTGCAATATTCCTGTAAGATATGGAACACAAATAGGCAGTGCAACATTCCTGTAAGATATGGAACACAAATAGGCAGTGCAACATTCCTGTAAGATATGGAACACAAGTAGGCAGTGCAACATTCCTGTAAGATATGGAACACAAATCGGCAGTGCAATATTCCTGTAAGATATGGAACACAAATAGGCAGTGCAACATTCCTGTAAGATATGGAACACAAATAGGCAGTGCAACATTCCTGTAAGATATGGAACACAAATAGGCAGTGCAACATTCCTGTAAGATATGGAACACAAATAGGCAGTGCAACATTCCTGTAAGATATGGAACACAAATCGGCAGTGCAATATTCCTGTAAGATATGGAACACAAATCGGCAGTGCACTATTCCTGTAAGATATGGAACACAAATAGGCAGTGCAACATTCCTGTAAGATATGGAACACAAATCGGCAGTGCAATATTCCTGTAAGATATGGAACACAAATAGGCAGTGCAACATTCCTGTAAGATATGGAACACAAATAGGCAGTGCAACATTCCTGTAAGATATGGAACACAAATCGGCAGTGCAACATTCCTGAAGATATGGAACACAAATAGGCAGTGCAACATTCCTGTAAGATATGGAACACAAATCGGCAGTGCAATATTCCTGTAAGATATGGAACACAAATAGGCAGTGCAACATTCCTGTAAGATATGGAACACAAATCGGCAGTGCAATATTCCTGTAAGATATGGAACACAAATAGGCAGTGCAACATTCCTGTAAGATATGGAACACAAATCGGCAGTGCAACATTCCTGTAAGATATGGAACACAAATAGGCAGTGCAACATTCCTGTAAGATATGGAACCCAAATCGGCAGTGCAATATTCCTGTAAGATATGGAACACAAATAGGCAGTGCAACATTCCTGTAAGATATGGAACACAAATCGGCAGTGCAATATTCCTGTAAGATATGGAACACAAATCGGCAGTGCAACATTCCTGTAAGATATGGAACACAAATAGGCAGTGCAACATTCCTGTAAGATATGGAACACAAATAGGCAGTGCAACATTCCTGTAAGATATGGAACACAAATAGGCAGTGCAACATTCCTGTAAGATATGGAACACAAATCGGCAGTGCAATATTCCTGTAAGATATGGAACACAAATAGGCAGTGCAACATTCCTGTAAGATATGGAACACAAATCGGCAGTGCAATATTCCTGTAATATATGGAACACAAATCGGCAGTGCAACATTCCTGTAAGATATGGAACACAAATAGGCAGTGCAACATTCCTGTAAGATATGGAACACATATAGGCAGTGCAACATTCCTGTAAGATATGGAACACAAATAGGCAGTGCAACATTCCTGTAAGATATGGAACACAAATAGGCAGTGCAACATTCCTGTAAGATATGGAACACAAATCGGCAGTGCAATATTCCTGTAAGATATGGAACAAAAATAGGCAGTGCAACATTCCTGTAAGATATGGAACACAAATCGGCAGTGCAATATTCCTGTAAGATATGGAACAGAAATAGGCAGTGCAACATTCCTGTGAGATATGGAACACAAATAGGCAGTGCAACATTCCTGTAAGATATGGAACACAAATCGGCAGTGCTATAAGTATAACATATTTGTGACCTACTCTCAGTATGAACTGAGAGTTGTTTGTTTCAATACAGTATGAACTGAGAGTTGTTGGTTTCAATACAGTATGAACTGAGAGTTGTTTGTTTCAATACAGTATGAACTGAGAGTTGTTGGTTTCAATACAGTATGAACTGAGAGTTGTTGGTTTCAAGACAGTATGAACTGAGAGTTGTTGGTTTCAATACAGTATGAACTGAGAGTTGTTGGTTTCAATACAGTATGAACTGAGAGTTGTTGGTTTCAAGACAGTATGAACTGAGAGTTGTTGGTTTCAATACAGTATGAACTGAGAGTTGTTGGTTTCAAGACAGATGGCATGGATATACGTACCAAGTCATGCAAAGTGAAACTAACTATGAAAGTTGACAAACTTGCAAAAAATGTCCTATATCAAATCCAGAACCTCTCTACTGGAAGGCTATCGGTGAAACAAGTAACCATGGAATATCTTCGTGAAACAAGTAACCATGGAAGATCTTTGTGAAACAAGTAACCATGGAAGATCTTCGTGAAGCAAGTAACCATGGAAAATCTTCGTGAAGCAAGTAACCATAGAAGATCTTCATTGGCACCCAGGAGAACGAGATTCCTGGAAAACAAAATATTTTATGGTGTAGTTAGAATATAAAAAATAGTGAGTCACTAGGACAACAAACAAAGGTCACTGGTGACATCCACAAAGAAACTCTCCTGCACTTCCTGCGAGGTTGGCGGTATCCACATTGAGGGATCAGAATCTATCAGTGTAACCTCTGGGATTTTAATCTATTGCTGAACTTAACTGAGATCAACATATCTTTTATTGACATATTAACAGCTTTTTTCTGCTGTGAAAGATCTATTCTCACAATACTACAATTTTCAGGTAGAAAGAATATATTTGTAAACGTTCCGTAAAACTAAAGCAACAGATTTACCAAATCCTTTTATTGGTTTTCGATTACATTTTAAACAAAAAGGAACATTGGGTGGAAAATAGAGAACGTGAAACTTTCTTATATTACCATCTGTCAGAAAATCGAGCTTCAACAGTCATTCAACACAGATATAAGTATTTATGAAAAATACTAGAAAACTGTAGCTGGTTGGCATGTATAGTAATGTATTTAGGTCTGTTTGAAAGTGTTCTTGAGTTTCCCAATAATTGTGCTAAATATCACAAGAATGGAAAATAAAATTCTTTATATTTGTCTTTATTTTAGGGTGAAAGGGATATTAGGGTGAAGATATAAACACATACACACACATATCATATGGTAGTTCTATTAACGGCCATCCAACAATACAATTGACTCCATTGGATTAGGAATAACCACGAAGGCTTATAACACTAAAATTGAGGATCTGAGAGTCGTTATGGGCACGTTTCCTACGAGTATAGAACACAGTATGTTACTACGATGTTGAGTATTCAAAATAGCAAATCACACAACCACAGCCGATATCAAGTCATGGTGTAAATTCATGTATCTGAATAACATTTTGAAATGGTTTGGCATTCCATAAGTAATGCAATGCCATCGAAAATGTATTGTTTTTTTGGGTAGGAATATTACAGGATTTTCTAGTGTGAAAATATACATTCATTAAGATTGATGATAATATGATTATATCGCGGAATTAGAATTTACAAAACTGGAATATCCCTTATACTTAATGACGTTAAATACATAAAAATATGGATCATCTTGGTCACCAGGCCCATTAAAAAAGGACTTTTATCAAGTCCTACTTCAGCCTGGTATGTAAAATGTAGTGTTTCGTAACAGGTGAGAATCCTCGAACGCAAACTTCAGTGGGAAACCCAATGGGTGTGGCATAATGAAGAAGGGTCTCTGTCTAGGATCGAGACTATTTGAATATGGGTTCATAAATATAAGGCTTCCTGTAATACCGCCTGTTCAACAGTCGAATGCCTCAAGTAACGGGAGAGTGAAGCAAGTATTCACATTATTTAATCTAAACAAGTGCCAATCAAGTCGCTGCTTTATGAATTTCTTTGCAGTTGGATAGCATGTAGGGAAAGTAGTGAGCCTAGAACAGGGCATTCTTATGATGGAGTCTTTTGTAATGACGTCTACGTTGAAAAGGTGTTTTAAAGATGTATGACAATTAGACAGGCTATGATGTGACATGAAGACATGGACGGTAGCGAGGATCCAAAATCGTTTAGTATAACATATTTGACCTTTCTAACGTTTTTAAAAGCAAACAATAAATAAAGAATGTTTCAGCTACCAAAACGATCTGAAAATGTACAATATTGGGAAAATTTTCTTTATAAATGCCCTGTTTCCTTACTTTGTAGGAATTGGATCTCTAACTATCACCTAAAGAACGAAGACACATCAAACGTATCTCTCACAATAGTACAGGTTCAAAATATCAATTGTTTATCGATTTTTGTTTTTTATCTGTAGGTTCTTTTTTGTGTAACGAATATTTTGGAGAAGTTGTAATTTTCGTTTTCTAATTCTAGGGCATATACTACCTTCACAGTGGAGAAATAGGGACCCACGGGCGACTGCGGTCTACAAACTGTGTTGTGGACAGCCATTTTGTTCTGAAGGTTACCGACTTTGGTCTGCCATCTTTCCGCGAAGAAGAAAATTACAACGAATATGACTTTAGGGACCAGAAAAGTAAGCTAGTTGAAACAGTCTTTCCAAAAAGCACAGTGGTTGATGTGGTATGGATTGAAATAAGGGTTACCTAATAGTTAACGTCCCCAGACTGTGAATCCCAGATTTGTTGTTGGTGCACCATTGCTGTGCACTTTAGGTGTGTTAAAAACGTGGTGAATCAAATCCCACTGTTCGATTAGAGTAGCTCAAGAGTTGGCGGTGGATGCTGTTGACTAGCAACTTTCCTTTTAGTCTGGCAGTTTAAATTTAGGGAGGGTTACGCTCACAGATAACCACTTGTTTAATTTGTCTGAAAATTTTCAAATAACCAAATGGTTTTAGTCAATCATAAAACGTATTTTTCGTTCGCGTGTTCTTCAAGTTTTAAACTTTTTACAACAATGTTAAAAATAAATTTATAGTTGAAAGACTAGTTAATTGTGATAACTTTCTCTTATACAAGATAAAACAGTTCGAGCTTGCTTCAAACCGGCATTTTACCATAGATAATAATTATGACGTTAACTCACAACATAAGTAACAGTACTTCCAGTATCTGAATATTTTGCTTGTTTCAACATATTTTAATAAGTTTTGGTTTTGTTTCAGTTACGCACAAAGCTACGCGAGAACTATCGGCGCTAGCCATTCTTAATTTAGCAGTAAGAGTCGAGGGAAAGCGTTTTTATGTGATTTTTTATAATAAAGTCACATCGAGGTACAGGCTATGTCCACTGGGGAATCGGACCTCTGATTTTAGCATTGTTTTTCGAAGACTTACCGCCGTCCTACCGAGGGACTGAGGGAAACCAACACCACACACTGCCAACATCTTGAACTACTTTTTTAACATCGAATAGTGGGATTGACCATCACATTATAAAGCTTCCACGACTGAAAGAGCGAGCACATTCGTTGACGGGGATTTCAACCCGTAAACGGTAGATTGCGAATTCTAACCCTCAGGCCATGTCAGGTTTTCTCCAGAATGAAAAACGTTTGAGAAATTTTACCTTTATTTACTGTATCCCTTCATTCATAGGACTGACATCAATTTCTTTATCGATGTATAACCAAATAGATTTAGTTAAGTGATTCACCACTTAGCCATTCATTATACATTACAAAACCTTTCATTATACATTCATTATACATTACAAAACCTTTCATTATACATTCGTTATACATTACAAAACCTTTCATTATACATTACAAAACCTTTCATTATACATTATAAAACCTTTCATTATACATTCATCATATATTACAAAACATTTCATTATACATTACAAAACCTTTCATTATACATTCGTTATACATTACAAAACCTTTCATTATACATTCGTTATACATTATAAAACCTTTCATTATACATTACAAAACCTTTCATTATACATTATAAAACCCTTTCGTTATACGTTCATCATATATTACAAAGACCTTTCGTTATACATTACAAAACCTTTCGTTATACATTCGTTATGCATTATAAAGACCTTTCGTTATACATTACAAAACCTTTCGTTATACGTTATAAAACCTTTCGTTATACGTTCATCATATGTTACAAAACCTTTCGTTATACATTACAAACCTTTCGTTATGCGTTCGTTATGCATTACAAAGACCTTTCGTTATACATTACAAAACCTTTCGTTATACGTTATAAAACCTTTCATTATACATTACAAAACCTATCATTATACATTATAAAACCTTTCATTGTACATTCGTTATACATTACAAAACCTTTCATTATACATTGAGTATACATTACAAAACATTTCATTATACATTCATCATACATTACAAAACCTTTCGTTATACGTTCATCATACATTACAAAACCTTTCATTATACGTTCATCATACATTACAAAACCTTTCATTATACATTCGTTATGCATTACAAAACCTTTCGTTATACATTACAAAACCTTTCGTTATGCATTACAAAACCTTTCATTATACATCACAAAACTTTTCGTTATACATTCGTTATGCATTACAAAACCTTTCGTTATACGTTCGTTATACATTACAAAACCTTTCGTTATACGTTCGTTATGCATTACAAAACCTTTCATTATACGTTCGTTATACATTACAAAACCTTTCGTTATACATTACAAAACCTTTCGTTATACGTTATAAAACCTTTCGTTATACGTTCATCATATATTACAAAACATTTCGTTATACGTTACAAAACCTTTCGTTATACGTTCGTTATACATTACAAAACCTTTCGTTATACGTTCGTTATACATTATAAAACCTTTCGTTATACATTACAAAGACCTTTCGTTATACGTTATAAAACCTTTCGTTATACGTTCGTCATATATTACAAAAACCTTTCGTTATACGTTACAAAACCTTTCGTTATACATTACAAAACCTTTCGTTATACGTTCGTTATGCATTATAAAAACCTTTCGTTATACATTATAAAGACCTTTCGTTATACGTTCATCATATATTACAAAGACCTTTCGTTATACGATTACAAAGACCTTTCATTATACATTCGTTATGCATTACAAAACCTTTCGTTATACATTACAAAACCTTTCGTTATACATTATAAAACCTTTCATTATACATTCATCATGTATTACAAAACATTTCATCATATATTACAAAACCTTTCGTTATACATTACAAGATCCTTTCGTTATACGTTACAAAACATTTATTATACATTACAAAGACCTATCGTTATACGTTATAAAACCTTTCGTTGTACGTTCTGTTATACGTTACAAAACCTTTCATTATACATTGGTATACATTACAAAACATTTCGTTATACATTCATCATACATTACAAAACCCTTTCATTATACATTCATCATACATTACAAAGACCTTTCGTTATACGTTCGTCATACATTACAAAACCTTTCGTTATACATTACAAAACCTTTCGTTATACATCACAAAAACTTTTATTATACATTACAAAAGGCTTTTCATTATACATTCGTTATACATTACAAAACCTTTTCGTTATACGTTCGTTATACGTTACAAAACCTTTCATTATACATTCGTTATACATTACAAAACCTTTCGTTATACATTACAAAACCTTTCGTTATACATTATAAAACCTTTCATTATACATTCATCATATGTTACAAAACATTTCGTTATGCATTTAAAACCTTTCGTTATACGTTCGTTATACATTACAAAACCTTTCGTTATACATTCGTTATACGTTATAAAACCTTTCGTTATACATTACAAAACCTTTCGTTATACATTATAAAGACCTTTCGTTATACATTACAAAACCTTTCGTTATACATTACAAAACCTTTCATTATACATTCGTTATGCATTATAAAACCTTTCGTTATACATTACAAAACCTTTCGTTATACATTATAAAGACCTTTCATTATACGTTCATCATATATTACAAAGACCTTTCGTTATACATTACAAGACCTTTCATTATACATTCGTTATGCATTACAAACCTTTCATTATACATTACAAAACCTTTCGTTATACATTATAAAACCTTTCGTTATACGTTCATCATGTGTTACAAAACATTTCATCATATATTACAAAACCTTTCGTTATGCATTACAGATCCTTTCGTTATACATTACAAAACATTTATTATACATTACAAAGACCTATCGTTATACGTTATAAAACCTTTCGTTGTACATTCGTTATACATTACAAAGACCTTTCGTTATACATTGGAGTATACATTACAAAACATTTCGTTATACATTCATCATGCATTTACAAAGACCAACTTTCATTATACGTTCATCATACATTACAAAACCTTTCATTATACATTCATCATACATTACAAAACCTTTCATTATACATTCATTATACATTACAAAACCTTTCATTATACATTACAAAACCTTTCATTATACATTACAAAACTTTTCATTAAACATTACAAAACCTTTCATTATACATTCATCATACATTACAAAGCCTTTCATTATACATTACAAAACCTTTCATTATACATTACAAAACTCTTCATTAAACATTACAAAGCCTTTCATTATACATTACAAAACCTTTCATTATACATTCATTATACATTACAAAACCGTTAACATCTAAACTTTTACTTTCAAGAACCACTTTTCCCTTTGTGTTTCAGAAGTAATCCTGAAGGCTTATAGTACTAAAATCCAGGTTTCGATAGCCGTGGTGGGTACAGCGCAGATGGTCCTTTGAGAAGAGTTGTTTGAAAAGTCAAACAAAAAGAACCACGTGGTATCGCTAGTATCTCACTCACACTTATAGTTTTTATTAGATTTAATTTTCATTTATATAATATTACTGATAAAAGCAAATTGCAAAATATTTATTGCTAATTATTTAGAACTAGTGAAAGTATCCAGCTTCGTTCGGGTTATTACTTTGATATGATTTCTATATTATAAATATCACTATACGTCACATTAACCTGTATAAAAGCCAGTGTGAGTCACGTCACGTGATGCTTGATTTTAAACATAAACTGTTCATTGGTTAATGTATTTTATGTTATATCATCAAACATTTCAGGCCTGGCATGGCCTAGCGCGTAAGGCGTGCGACTCGTAATCCGAGGGTCGCGGTTTCGCGCCCGCGTCGCGCTAAACATGCTCGCCCTCCCAGCCGTGGGGGTGTATAATGTGACGGTCAATCACTATTCGTTGGTAAAAGAGTAGCCCAAGAGTTGGCGGTGGGTGGTGATGACTAGCTGCCTTCCCTCTAGTCTTACACTGCTAAATTAGGGACGGCTAGCACAGATAGCCCTCGAGTAGCTTTGTGCGAAATTCCAAAACAAACAAACAAACATTTCAATATTAAAGAAATCTATTTAATAAACGGAGATTAAATTAAGAAAGTAACAGATATATTTTTACAGTTTTGTTGTCTGCACATTTTTATTGTTATACTTTCAGTACATAACTAACAACAATATTAGGTTGCACTTCCGTTGCCAACAAATCATTCTAAAATGACATAAAACCCGCTTGTTGGGAAACATATATGTAAAAGCGGCTTGTTTATGTAGAGGAGCGAACAACGTTTCGATCTTCTTCGGTCATTGTCAGTTTACGAGAAAAAGGTCGAAACGTTGTTCACTCCTCTACATAAACAATTTTCTCAACCCAAACCAACCGCTTTTACATATACGTTTCCCAACAAGTGGGTTTTCTCGTCATCACTGATTATTAATTAAACCATTGTTGGAACGCACTGTTACCAAAACACACTGTTTTTTTCTATGTATGAGAAGACATTTCTTTTCTGTGGGTTTTTTCGCTAGTTTGTCTCATTAAAAAGATACGCATGCACGTAGATAAGTAATGAGACCCAGGTGCACACTCTCAGGATCCACTTAGTTCCGGTACAATAATGTTCATACGCATGTTCATTTGCGCACGCACATAGATAAAGATGCAAATACACAGGGTCCACTTATTATTAGTGAATAATTTCACGTTTTTAGATACTTTCCTCTTGGGTCTATGATAGGCACACCTACACAGACATGCATGACAGATGTGTATGTGCGAAAGCACGTAGATAAGCATTAATATCCAGATGCACACCCTAGAGTTACATTTAGTGTGGTTGCAAAATTTTATGTTTCTGGGTTCTTTCCTCTTGGAGCTATGACGGTCATATTTCTTTCAATGTGTTTATCTCTCATGGACAAATGCACATGACATATGACAGCCTTTCAACCCTAGGTATCTTCCTAGAAGCTCTCTTCTGCACCATTTACAACAATTCTAAGTCCTTCATTAGGTAAGGAATCTAAGACTGAATGCGATACTCCAAGTGAGTTGAATTCGATATTTCACTAGATACCACCTAAAATCTTATTTGACCTTCCACTAACAACAGCACATTGCTTGGATTGATTGAGAGACTGATCAACTGATAAGTAATAATATCCATATGCACACCCTCAGTATGGGTGCAAAATTTCAGATATCTGTGTTATTTTCTCTTGAAGCTATGGGCTCGGCATGGCCAGGTGGGTTAAGGCGTTCGACTCGTAATCTGAGGGTCGCGGGTTCGAATCCCAGTCACACCAAACATGCTCGCCCCTTTCAGCCGTGAGGGCGTTATAATGTGACGGTCAATCCCACTATTTGCTGGCAAAATAATAGCCCAAGAGTTGGCGGTGGGTGGTGATGACTAGCTGCCTTCTCTCTAGTCTTACACTGCTAAATTAGCATAATTAGATAGCCTTCGAGTAGCTTTGCCCGAAAGTCAACACAAACCAAACAAACAAACCGATCCCTATCACTACAAACAGTCCTTCCCAGAATTTCCCTGAAAAAACGTGGAGCTATGTGGATCACACTTCTCTTGTATGTAGGTTTTCGCTGCTTTGCCTTATAAAAAGATGCGCATGCACGCAAGCGTATAAGTAATAATATAAAGGAGCACACCCTAAGAGTTCAATTAGCTTGGGTGAACATGTTCATACTTATAGGCTTTTTTTTTGGTGTCGTGAAGTCACACACAGACACACCTTTTTTATTACATATACCTTTTGTTTCTTTTAGAATTTTAATACAAATATACAGATAATGTTTCTAACTTTGAACTGATAAGCCAAAAACAAGGAACCAGTCATTAACGGTTAAAAGAAAGCACCAAGAAACCAATCATCAATGGTTAGGCTACTCTAACCAAGTACTGGGATTTAACCACCATTTTATAATACACCCATGGTCGCAGGCTATAGAACTATATGTTTGAGATGTATATCAATGAGCACCAATCTCGCACATTAACCATTGGGCCACACCCAGCGCTACGTCATTTAAAAGGCTTTCCTCAGTTGTTCAGTGTCTCAACGACGATTATGTTGATACACAAGGGTTTTGATACTCGTGGTTTGTACAGCACAGATAGCTCATAGTGTAGCTTTGTGCTTAACAACAAACTAACATATTTCAGTGATACTTTTATTCTTAGCGTTGACTTTGTTTTTGAAATACATCAGAAATTACAGAGAATGACAAAAATCACCTGCTATATCTTGTATAATAATAAAAGAGCGTATCTATGGGTCTGTAGGTTTCTGTGTGTGTGTGTGTTTGACTGCCATAAGTCCAAGAGGAAAGAATCTAGAAACATGAAATTTTGTATCTATACTAAGTGAACTTTGAGGGTGTGCACTTGAGTATTGTCACTTATTCACGTGTGCCTGCGCATGTTTTTCTAAGGCAAGCTAGCGAAAACCCACACAGAAAGAATACGTGACTATGTGACCATCATATCTCAAGAAGCCTGATATTTTGCACCTATACCAAGTAAACCCTGAGGGTGTGAATCTACGTCCGCATGCGTGTGCACATTTTTTTGATGAAGTAAGCTAGCGAAAAACTACATAGAAAAGAAATGGCTCTTATGCCATGTTGCTTAGCAGTTGAAGTGTATAGGTTATACTTTTATGCTAAAATGGTTTCAGAATACATACATTTTCAACCAAATAACCCGAGCGAGGCAGGGATCTTTCGCTGGTAATGTAGACAAAAATTACGTAGTCACTAATGTACCAAAACAACTATTAATTAAACTAATGATTATTACAACGTTAAGTTTCTTGAGTGATTTTATTCAACATTGTTACTGTCTGGCTTGACATAAGTTCAACTTGAATTTAGAGCTACTTTGGAAAGCACCTGAACTTCTAAAGCTAACCCACTGTCCGCCTAATGGAACACAGAAGGGAGATGTGTACAGCTTTGGAATAATACTCCAAGAAATCGTTTTGAGAGAGGATCCATTTTACCCACACATAGAAATAATGGACTTATCTAGTGAGTTTAACTAATTTATATTTGTTTATGCTTTCTCTTGTGTAAAATGTGGCACGCAATTGAACAGTTGTTAAAAATAACACTAAAAGTAAATGGGTGTGATATGTGTAATTAATACTACGTTTACTTCTGTTCTTTTTATCTGTTTTCCAAATGATTTCACAGTATGTGTTAACTTAGCATCCGGTTTCTGAGACAGAATTCGAGGATTTGTTTCGATACAGAGGAGGTGTCGCTGTTTCTGATATTTAAAAGAAATACTTGGATAAAGGGCACAATCTGTGAGTTTTAAAAACAAAATAAACAACAAAACGCACACTGTAACTCACTTTTTAGAATTTAGGGGTTCTCTGGATTGTTCACAAAACTGTAGAAGCTTTCATATTCAGGCACAATAACAATTGGTCATCTTGCAGTTGTAAGTAATCATAGTTGAGCCATCCTTGGTCGTCTGTAGTGGTCAGTAAACTTGATTTAGTCATCCTTGGTCGCGTGTAGTGGTCAGTAAACTTAACTGAACTATTCGTGGTCACTTATAGTGGCAAGTGAACTTTGTTGAGCCATCCTTCGTTGTATACATAATGCCATATAAACTTAGCTGAGCCACCCATGGTCACCTATAGTAGCAAGTAACCTTAGATGACCCATCTTTGGCCTTCTTAATATGGCTGAGTGTATGTCTGATGGTCAATATAACTTCTACTTCAGTGTGTTAGCAGTGTGGCAGTTCATACTTGGACAAGTTAAACGTTTACTACAGAGCAATGTTTGCAATATTTAAGACATCTACTGTAATTTTATGTTATTTGTATTGTTTTTTCTTTCTATCATTATAATAATTCTTGTGCATTGTTAATTTAGTATATAGACATAAGGTTAAAATAAGTCTCATTGGCTGGCCGAATCTCATGAGGTAATATTGGGCTTACAGCCGAAAATATTGTTAACAGAGAGCAAGGATACCGACTCATGAAACAACGGATTCTAATCTTTGTAAATAATACATTTCGAGCATTATTGTGGATACATTTTTAGTCCTATGTAGGTAGCTTACTGTGATAAGGATTTAATATTGATAAAAAATATTCGGTGAATAATAACAAGTCGCTGCTGGCAGTAGATGTTACATTAATTTGCGTAATGAAATTGTGTGTTCCATATAATTACATTGATGTATTTAAGTAAATTTTCATTATTATATAGAATCCATTTACAAACTTTCAGAAACCCTTGTTTGCATACAGTGCACGTGCTTCTACCATCTATATAGTCTGGACTAAAATAAACACAGTGTATAAAAGTAACCAGTTATATAAAACCGGTGATTAAGTGTTATAGGCTGACAGCTGGATATGCTTGCATTAAGTGTTGCATACTTAGCATTTCTTTGCCCCATTTAAGAGGTACTGAGTTCCGCAATTTCTTTATGTTTTTTACTAGCACCCATGGTGACAACTTAATAAGCAAACATTTCTGAAGAGGCTTAATATGAGGTACTTGTGTAGCAGATTAAACTAGACAGCTGAAAGAGGAAGATTACTTTATCAATCGTATATATCTTGATGTGGAAGAAAGCGGAAGTAACTAGCAAACCGCAAATTTATATAAATAATTTAGATGTTTTTGTTTAGTAAACAAAACAGAAATTAGAAGTTTCTTATTGCTGGACCAACGACCTCATGAACTTCAGTACACGTCTTACTATTCACGATACTGTTTTATGAACAGTTTTGAAGTGTAGCAATGAACTAATAAGAATACAGAGTTCGATGGATTTCACAGTTTATTTTGCTAACATAATTTTAACACCTTGCGTTATTTTTTTCGGGAGTTGCGTCTATTTATAAATTAGAGAAATATTCAACAGGTTAGACGTGGTATAAAATAACCTCACAAGGTCTGAAATGATGTTAACTGTATGTTTTTTATATATTTTTCTGTGATACCTCTTTGGAAAAACTTAAAAGTAATGATTCTTAAAAATATATATTTGCTACTTTTAGCGCTTGTTTTTTTGCGTGTTATATTTCTGTAACCAATTTAGAATTTCGATATAGCAGACATGTACAAATTCTGACGTACTTGTTTTTCTACTGTTGCCCTCTAGTGACAGTTAAGTTACTAAAATTCATATTAAAGCTTTAATAATGCTAAAAAGGCTTTACATACTTTACATATTTTTTGGATTTGCCGACCCATGCTCAATAAGCCTTATAAAATGTGCTTTGAATTTTGGTACATTACTGTTTCATGTCAGCGATCCCTAGTGAGATGTTTAGGAACTATTTACTTTGGTAGCATAAGTAGAAAAACTATCGTTCACAGTGCTTACAGCAGTCATGGTAAACACCTGCGCGATGTAAATAGAATTAATAATCGTATAGTTCATATGCTCAATTTACAGGGGACCATCATAAATATTTGTAATAATAAAGCAGTTTACATACCTTGTACCTGAAACCGAAATTCTAAAATAAGAACTTAAAGTACGTTGTTTTAAAAAAGCACAACAAATAGTATGGTAGAGATAAAAAATTCATTTCGCGTTAAATATCAGATATATTTACCCACCGTTAATAACTTTTAGAATAACTCCAAATGTTTAACTCCAAGCGTAATCTGTAAATGTTTGTTTTCGGATTTCGCGCAAAGCTACATGAAGACTATCTCAGCTAGCCTTTTCTCATTTAGCTAGAGGGAAGACAGTTAGTCATCATAACCATCCAACTGTTGGACTACCCTTTTACCAACGAATAGCGAGATTGACCGTAACATTATAATGCCCTCACTGGTGAAATGGTAAATTCGTTTGGTATGACAGGGATTCGAACCAGCGATCCTCAGAGTAGGAGCTGAGTAACTTAACCACCTAGCCACACCGGGCCTGTTTACAGCTCTATTATCTAAATACATCATTCGTGAACTATAATTTTTGTGCTGTTTTGTAGCAAAGTTTCAAAGCATATAACATTTTCTGATCACTCACTAACAAATTTTCGAACTAAGTTAGTTAAACTATTTCTCAAACAACAAGGGTCTCGTCACGATGTACTTGGTGTCTGAACAATTTGGAAAGATACAGTTTTTGTTTCTCTGTGTGGTGGAAAAAATATATCACTTTTCTCACTGGTAATATTACCAAACTCAGAAACAAGAACTGAAATTTAAACCCCATTTATTTGTATATTTTCATAGAAGTACTTCATCGTGTATGTTATAGAGAAGACCGCCCTTTCAGACCTGTGGTTACCAAAGACGCTTGCATGCCTGTTCTGCATCGACTGATGCAGAGGTGCTGGATGGAAAACCCGGAAGACAGACCAGATTTTGGTCAAATAAAAGCAGAAATGAGACTAATAAATAGGTAGATTTTTTTTCGGATGCCCTTACACATTAATCTGTTAAAACTGTCTTGAGCAAAATTAGTAGAGATTTAAACCAATACTTTTGTGCTTAAAGTTTACACGAAAATAGCACAGAAAACCGAATAGGGAGGCTTAGAAAGAATCAGTAACAAACTTGCTAAGCCTAACAATAATTAACCAACAGTGGATTTGTATGGCTATGAAAACTGTAAAATTTACTTTTAATCTATTTAAAAACAACAGCCAGTTCCCACTCAAAATGTACTGATCGAAACTAGCACTTTTATTCGTTCTTTTACAATAAACAAGTATTTCTTTGTTGAACATCTTGTGTAGATGTCACTATCAAAAGGTATAGAAGATAGCATTCGTTGTGGCCTGCATACTAATAATATTAATGTTTATTTGTCTCACAAGAGGGCAGAATGGGGAGTTAAACATCATGGATGATCTGCTAATAAGAATGGAACAATACGCCAACAACCTGGAGCTGCTAGTGGAGGAAAGGACCGCTGCGTTCCTGGAAGAAAAGAGGAAATCAGAAGAACTGCTTTATCAGGTTTTACCAAGGTGACTTTTTATATCTATGGTTACTTTACCAGGTTTTAACAAAGTGACGTTTTATATCTATGATAACTTTATCAGGTTCTACCAAGGTGACTTTTTATCTATATGGTTACTTTATCAGGTTCTATCAAGGGGACTTTTTATCTCTATGGTTACCTTATCAGGTTCTACCAAGGGGACTTTTTATCTCTATGGTACTTTATCAGGTTCTACCAAGGGGACTTTTTATCTCTATGGTACTTTATCAGGTTCTACCAAGGGGACTTTTTATCTCTATGGTACTTTATCAGGTCCTATCAAGGGGACTTTTTATCTCTATGGTACTTTATCAGGTCCTACCAAGGGGACTTTTTATCTCTATGGTACTTTATCAGGTCCTACCAAGGGGACTTTTTATCTCTATGGTACTTTATCAGGTTCTACCAAGGGGACTTTTTATCTCTATGGTACTTTATCAGGTCCTACCAAGGGGACTTTTTATCTCTATGGTACTTTATCAGGTTCTACCAAGGGGACTTTTTATCTCTATGGTACTTTATCAGGTTCTACCAAGGGACTTTTTTATCTCTATGGTACTTTATCAGGTTATATCAAGGGGACTTTTATCTCTATGGTACTTTATCAGGTCCTACCAAGGGGACTTTTTATCTCTATGGTACTTTATCAGGTTCTACCAAGGGGACTTTTTATCTCTATGGTACTTTATCAGGTCCTACCAAGGGGACTTTTTATCTCTATGGTACTTTATCAGGTTCTACCAAGGGGACTTTTTATCTCTATGGTACTTTATCAGGTTATATCAAGGGGACTTGGTATCTCAGTGATAGGCATTGAATTTATCTCGTATACTGAACAATGAAGTTTTTAATTACACAAAGTTTGAGCTTAAATTAAAGAAATTAATGAATATTTATAGAAGTGAACTGGTAATTTATAGTTTACAGTACAAACAGTAATTTCACTGTGTTTAAAAATAAATAAAACATGTTCCATTACTCGCGGAAATATTACTAGTTTTATCTCCTGTGGTAATACGTTGTGTTACATTTATTTATGTTTTTAAATGTCGATAACATTACGTATGTATTACACGATTTTAGGATGTGATGAGATGATATAAAAAATACGAGTATAATACGGACGAACATTTGTACCATGATTCCTTGAGTTTATATAAACTTAAAACGCTAATATATGGGGTTCGATTCCATGCTGCGAATACAGTGAAGATTACCCGTTGTGTAGGCTTGTACTGTGAAAATGACAACAATTTTTAAATCATGTATCAGTTTCACAAACTTATGTGTTTCATATTGTTTGCAAGGTGTGGTGTAATTTCAGTTTGTGGCTATAAAAGTGTGTTAACGAAATACTACATTATTTGTTAAAATAAAATTCTATCTTCTTAACACGTTGGCTCCCAGGCCAGTTTGCTGATTCTTTCCAGGGTCTTGAAAAGAAACGTTGTGCTCATGTGTCACTTCTATCTGTATAAGTAGCCGTTGTGTCCCAGCCAATAAGTGGCCCTTTAAAAAGAAAACAGGTACGACTCACAGGTGGGTTGTGTGGGGAGCTGACGCATTTAGCATTACACTGGATAGAAGGTTTGAGCATGCGTCAAGCTAGGTTTGTCTTTATTTCTCAGGTCAGTGGCGGAGCAGCTGGAAGCGCGGTAGAGCTGTGATTCCGGAGCTATTTGATAGTGTCACTATATACTTCAGTGATATCGTGGGCTTCACGTCTATGTGTTCCGTCAGCACACCCATGCAGGTTGGTATCTATCCAACATACATTTAAACACATACAAATAAATCACAAGAAGCGACCAATTTTGTTGAATTAACGACCAAATACTTCTAATAGTAGAGCATGATCTATTTACACAGTTCTAACGACAGAAACAAGAGAGAATTTTCATCAGCCTCGGCTGTAATTAAAACTCAAATCAGTCAAGAGGCGAAGCTATGAGCTGAAAGATTAAACTTGAAAAACAACTCAATCTACGAACAGCCGTGTCAAATGTTTAGATAATAAACGTAATGCAATATTATATTACAATTATGTTATGATGTGAACTCGTTTAAAGAGGAAGATTATAATCCTACCGACCATAATACGTTATTATTAGAAGTATTGTATTTTTGAACAGTGAAAAAACTAAAATAATAAAAACAAGGACATATTCTTAACCTACTGGAATAATTTTAGTGGGTTATCAGTTTATTTCATATAGCTCGCTCTTTGCAGGGTTATCAGTTTATTTCATATAGCTCGCTCTTTGCAGGGTTATCAGTTTATTTCATAAAGCTCGCTCTTTGCAGGGTTATCAGTTTATTTCATAAAGCTCGCTATTTGCAGGGTTATCAGTTTATTTCATAAAGCTCGCTCTTTGCAGGGTTATCAGTTTATTTCATAAAGCTCGCTCTTTGCAGGGTTATCAGTTTATATCATAAAGCTCGCTCTTTGCAGGGTTATCAGTTTATATCATATAGCTCGCTCTTTGCAAACTATAAAGACAAAATAAAATTAGAACATGATCACCATTCATGAACATGTTGTAGATTAGATCATAGTAATCATTAATAAACATCTTCTAGATTAGACCATAATAATAATTTATAAACAAATTCTAGATTAGACCATAATAATTATTCATAAACGCGTTGTAGATTAGATCATAATAAACATTCATGAACGATGGAGATTAAATCATAATGATCATTCATGAACATGTTCTAGATTAGATCATTAACGAAGATGTTCTAGATAAGACCATAATAATCATTAACGAATATGTTCTAGATAAGACCATAATAATCATTAACGAATATGTTCCAGATTAGACCATAATAATCATTCATGAACATGTTGTAGATTAGATCATACTCCCTATTCATGAAAATATTGAAGCTTAAACCATAATCAAATAGAAAGTACTGTCCCTACAAAACTTGTAAACAAATAGAATGTAGTGCTACAAAATTTGTAAACAAATAGAACGTACTGTCCTACAAAAGTTGTAAACAAATAGAACGTACTGTTACAGAGTTGTAAACAAATAGAACGTACTGTCCTTACAAAGTTGTAAACAAATAGAACGTACTGTCCTTACAAAAGTTGTAAACAAATAGAATGTACTGTCTTCACAAAAGTTGTAAACAAATAGAACGTACTGTCCTTACAAAGTTGTAAACAAATAGAAAGTACTGTCCTTACAAAAGTTGTAAACAAATAGAACGTACTGTCCTTACAAAGTTGTAAACAAATAGAAAGTACTGTCCTTACAAAGTTGTAAACAAATAGAATGTACTGTCTTCACAAAAGTTGTAAACAAATAGAACGTACTGTCCTTACAAAATTGTAAACAAATAGAACGTACTGTCCTTACAAAGTTGTAAACAAATAGAACGTACTGTCCTTACAAAAGTTGTAAACAAATAGAATGTACTGTCTTCACAAAAGTTGTAAACAAATAGAACGTACTGTCCTTACAAAATTGTAAACAAATAGAAAGTACTGTCCTTACAAAGTTGTAAACAAATAGAATGTACTGTCTTCACAAAGTTGTAAACAAATAGAACATTACTGTCCTTACAAAATTGTAAACAAATAGAACGTACTGTCCTTACAAAAGTTGTAAACAAATAGAACGTACTGTCCTTACAAAAGTTGTAAACAAATAGAACGTACTGTCCTTACAAAAGTTGTAAACAAATAGAACGTACTGTCCTTACAAAAGTTGTAAACAAATAGAATGTACTGTCTTCACAAAAGTTGTAAACACATTAAACGTACTGTCCTTACAAAAGTTGTAAACAAATAGAACGTACTGTCCTTACAAAGTTGTAAACAAATAGAACGTACTGTCCTTACAAAAGTTGTAAACAAATAGAATGTACTGTCTTCACAAAAGTTGTAAACACATTAAACGTACTGTCCTTACAAAGTTGTAAACAAATAGAATGTACTGTTATAAGAGTTGTAAACAAATAGAACGTACTGTCCTTACAAAAGTTGTAAACAAATAGAACGTACTGTCCTTACAAAAGTTGTAAACAAATAGAATGTACTGTCTTCACAAAAGTTGTAAACACATTAAACGTACTGTCCTTACAAAAGTTGTAAACAAATAGAATGTACTGTTACAAGAGTTGTAAACAAATAGAACGTACTGTCCTTACAAAAGTTGTAAACAAATAGAACGTACTGTCCTTACAAAAGTTGTAAACAAATAGAACGTACTGTCCTTACAAAGTTGTAAACACATTAAACGTATTGTCCTTACAAAAGTTGTAAACACATTAAACGTATTGTCTTTGCCAGGTTGTAAACACATTAAACGTACTGTCTTTACCAGGTTGTAAAGAAATACAACCTACTGTCTTTACAAAGTTGTGAACAAATAGATCATATTGTTCTTACAAAGTTGTAAACAAATGAACGTACTCTCTTTACAAAAGCTTAAATAGAACGTACTGTCCTTACAAAAGTTGTGAACAAATAGATCATATTGTTCTTACAAAGTTGTAAACAAATGAACGTACTCTCTTTACAAAGCTTAAATAAAACGTACTATCCTTACAAAATTTGTAAACAAATAGAACGTACTGTCCTTACAAAATTTGTAAACAATGTAACACAAACATTGTGCAGTAAATACCATAAAATACCTGTATAAACATCTGTTCAGTTTTAAGGCTTTCAACATATCTCTTTGTTTATTAAGATGGATAAATACCAAATAGAAAACAACTTAAGGCTTGATAGCTCATTATTTTATCAATACTGATTCATAACTATTTTTTCTCTTTAGGTTGTGGACTTTTTAAATGACTTATATACCTGCTTCGACCGTGTTATCAGTGATTTTGATGTTTATAAGGTAAGAGAGTGAAAGCTGTAATAAGAAATTCTACTCTGTGTTGAAGGTTTTTCTCAGTCATGTTTCACTTTACGTCACTTACTGTGATATAATTACCTATCGGGTAGACGTACACATCTATGTTGATTGATTGAAACGATTCGTTTACCTTTGACTTATTTCAGATTTAACCTAGTGAAACGTTTTCTCTTTTATCTTCCTATTTCTAAGTTTCAACTTATTAGAGAAAGTTACTCAAAAATGTTATAGATCTAATTAAAAAACGACAAAGAACGGTGACAGTTATGTTCATTTGAAACAAAGAACGGTGATAGTTATGTTCATTTGAAACAAAGAACGGTGATAGTTATGTTCATTTGAAACAAAGAACGGTGATAGTTATGTTCATTTGAAACAAAGAACGGTGATAGTTATGTTCATTTGAAACAAAGAACGGTGATAGTTATGTTCATTTGAAAAAAGAACGGTAATAGTTAGGTTAATTGAAACAGAGAACAATGACAGTTATGTTAAATCGAAACATAGAATTGTGGTAGTTATGTTCATTAGAAAGAGAACAATGACAGTTATGTTAAATCGAAACATAGAATTGTAGTAGTTATGTTCATTTGAAACAGAGAACAATGACAGTTATGTTAAATCGAAACATAGAATTGTAGTAGTTATGTTCATTTGAAACAGAGAACAATGACAGTTATGTTAAATCGAAACATAGAATTGTGGTAGTTATGTTCATTTGAAACAGAGAACAATGACAGTTATGTTAAATCGAAACATAGAATTGTAGTAGTTATGTTCATTTGAAACAGAGAACAATGACAGTTATGTTAAATCGAAACATAGAATTGTAGTAGTTATGTTCATTTGAAACAGAGAACAATGACAGTTATGTTAAATCGAAACATAGAATTGTAGTAGTTATGTTCATTTGAAACAGAGAACAATGACAGTTATGTTAAATCGAAACATAGAATTGTGGTAGTTATGTTCATTTGAAACAGAGAACAATGACAGTTATGTTAAATCGAAACATAGAATTGTGATAGTTATGTTCATTTGAAACAGAGAACAATGACAGTTATGTTAAATCGAAACATAGAATTGTGATAGTTATGTTCATTTGAAACAGAGAACAATGACAGTTATGTTAAATCGAAACATAGAATTGTGGTAGTTATGTTCATTTGAAACAGAGAACAATGACAGTTATGTTAAATCGAAACATAGAATTGTGATAGTTATGTTCATTTGAAACAGAGAACAATGACAGTTATGTTAAATCGAAACATAGAATTGTGGTAGTTATGTTCATTAGAAAGAGAACAATGACAGTTATGTTAAATCGAAACATAGAATTGTGGTAGTTATGTTCATTAGAAACAGAGAACAATGACAGTTATGTTAAATCGAAACATAGAATTGTGATAGTTATGTTCATTTGAAACAGAGAACAATGACAGTTATGTTAAATCGAAACATAGAATTGTAGTAGTTATGTTCATTTGAAACAGAGAACAGTGACAGTTATGTTAAATCGAAACATAGAATTGTGGTAGTTATGTTCATTTGAAACAGAGAACAATGACAGTTATGTTAAATCGAAACATAGAATTGTAGTAGTTATGTTCATTTGAAACAGAGAACAATGACAGTTATGTTAAATCAGAAACATAGAATTGTGGTAGTTATGTTCATTAGAAACAGAGAACAATGACAGTTATGTTAAATCGAAACATAGAATTGTGATAGTTATGTTCATTTGAAACAGAGAACAATGACAGTTATGTTAAATCGAAACATAGAATTGTGGTAGTTATGTTCATTAGAAAGAGAACAATGACAGTTATGTTAAATCGAAACATAGAATTGTGGTAGTTATGTTCATTTGAAACAGAGAACAATGACAGTTATGTTAAATCGAAACATAGAATTGTGGTAGCTATGTTCATTTGAAACAGCACTGGGGGGTGTAAAGAAGTAACATGAACTTATAACACAAATTTGGGGATCATATTATGTCAGACGCAAGAAGGAAGCTGACACTTCTAATATCACATGGGTAATTATATCACACTATTGGGTGAAAGAAACTAATACTTCTAATATCACAGGGTAATTATATCACACTATTGGGTGAAAGAAACTAATACTACTAATATCACAGGGTAATTATATCACACTATTGGGTGAAAGAAACTAATACTACTAATATCACAGGGTAATTATATCACACTATTGGGTGGAAAGAAACTAATACTTCTAATATCACAGGGTAATTATATCACACTATTGGGTGAAAGAAACTAATACTTCTAATATCACAGGGTAATATATCACACTATTGGGTGAAAGAAACTAATACTTCTAATATCACAGGGTAATTATATCACACTATTGGGTGAAAGAAACTAATACTACTAATATCACAGGGTAATTATATCACACTATTGGGTGAAAGAAACTAATACTTCTAATATCACAGGGTAATTATATCACACTATTGGGTGAAAGAAACTAATACTACTAATATCACAGGGTAATTATATCACACTATTGGGTGAAAGAAACTAATACTTCTAATATCACAGGGTAATGATGTGACACTATTGAAAGAAACAAGCTAATGTCTCTGGTATCACAGGATTCACAGGGCAATTATATCACATTACTGAAAGAAACAAGCTAATGTCTCTAATATCACTAGATTATTACAACAAACTGTTGAAAGAAACAACAATATGGTTATTAGAATACACTACTGAAAGAAATAAGTTCAGAATTAAGAGATGTGAGGAATTGCTGGAACAGACAACTTTATATAACAATATATAATAGTGTCTTTTGAATTAGAAATTATTGTTATGAAATAATTTGATCAGTTTAAGTGAAATTTTCGAAGATATGCAACACAGAATGACACAAAATTATTGAAAGTGATAAATAGTGATTTTTCCGGATAGTTTATCTTTTTTAAACTAAATCTAAGAAACAACATACACTTAGTAAACTAAAAGGAAGTTACGATAGATTTACATATTTTCTAGATTATTCACAGGTAGTTTTAAAGTAAAATTTCGAGAACTTAATGTAAAGTGTATTTAATATTTTATTATTTCTTACAACTAAGGGGCTATATTTTAATTAACATCAGGTTGAGACAATTGGAGATGCATTACATGGTAGTGTCTGGGTTACAGATCGGAACGGGCTTATCCACGCATACAGAGAGATAGCCTAATGGCCTAGCCCTGCTACATGAAGTGGATAACTTTAGGATCCGACACAAACCTCAGGATATGTTGAAACTACGGATCGGGTATTCACACAGGTGAGACATGTTGGATGTACTACCCACCTGTATATCACTCTATAACAACAGGTAAGACATGTTGGATGTACTACCTAGACCTGTATATCACTCTATGACCACAGGTAAGACATGTTGGATGTACTACCTAGACCTGTATATCACTCTATAACCACAGGTAAGATATGTTGGATGTACTACCTGTGACCTGTATATCACTCTATAACCACAGGTAAGACATGTTGGATGCACTACTTAGACCTGTATATCACTCTATAACCACAGGTAAGATATGTTGCATGTGCTGCCTGACCTGTATATCACTCTATAACCACAGGTAAGACATGTTGGATGTACTACTTAGACCTGTATATCACTCTATAACCACAGGTAAGACATGTTGGATGTACTACCTAGACCTGTATATCACTCTATAACCACAGGTAAGACATGTTGGATGTACTACTTGACCTGTATATCACTCTATAACCACAGGTAAGATATGTTGGATGTACTACCTGGACCTGTATATCACTCTATAACCACAGGTAAGATATGTTGGATGTACTACCTAGACCTGTATATCACTCTATAACCACAGGTAAGACATGTTGGATGTACTACCTGGACCTGTATATCACTCTATAACCACAGGTAAGAGATATGGTGGATGTACTACTTGGGTGGGTATATCACTGTATATCAAAATCTAAAATGGTAAAATTAATTGTTATACAATAAAATAATATCATTCATGGCATAAACGTTGATTGAAACCCAGAACAATACATGGCTGTATGTGAATCTAGAGTGTGGCTATGGCACCAACAATACATGATTGTGTGTGAATCAACAACAATACATGACTGTATGTGAATCTAGAAGTGTAGCTATGGTACCAACGATACATGACTTTTGTGAATCCAGAAGTGTAGCTATGGTAGCAACGATACATGACTTTTGTGAATCCAGAAGTGTAGCTATGGTAGCAACGATACATGACTGTATGTGAATCAACAACAATACATTGATTGTGTGTGAATCAACAACAATACATGATTGTGTGTGAATTAACAACAATTACATGACTGTATGTGAATCTAGAAGTGTGGCACCCACAATACATGATTGTATGTGAATCTAGAAGTATAGCTATGGTACCAACAATACATGATTGTGTGTGAATCAACAACAATACATGACTCTGTATGAATCAACCACAATACAGGACTATGTCAATCTAGAAGTGTAGCTATGGTACCAAAATACATGATTGTGTGTGAATCAACAACAATACATGATGTATGTGTGAATCATCAACAATACATGATTGTGTGTGAATCAACAACAATACATGATTGTGTGAATCAACAACAATACATGACTGTATGTGAATCAACAACAATACATGACTGTATGTGAGATCAACAACAATACATGACTGTGTGTGAATCAACAACAATACATGATTGTGTGTGCCAAATCAACAACAATACATGATTAAAAAAACAAGTGAATCAACAAAATACATGAGTGTATGTGAATCTAGAAGTGTAGCTATGGCACCAACAATACATGATTGTGTGTGAATCAACAACAATACATGACTGTATGTGAATCAACAACAATACATGACTATGTCAATCTAGAAGTGTAGCTATGGTACCAACGATACATGACTCTTTGTGAATCAACAACAATACATGATTGTGTGTGAACAACAACAATACATGACTGTATGTGAATCTAGAAGTGTAGCTATAGCACCAACAATACATGATTGTGTGTGAATCAACAACAATACATGACTGTATGTGAATATAGAAGTGTAGCTATGGCAACAACAATACATGACTGTATGTGAATCTAGAAGTGTAGCTATGGTACATTACAACTTGATACATGATTGTGTGTGAATCAACAACAATACATGACTGTATGTGAATCTAGAAGTGTAGCTATGGCACCAACAATACATGATTGTGTGTGAATCAACAACAATACATGACTGTATGTGAATTTAGAAGTGTAGCTATGGTACCAACGATACATGACTGTATGAATAAACAACAATACATGACTGTATGTGTGAATAAACAACAATACATGACTGTATGTGAATCTAGAAGTGTAGCTATGGTACATAACGATACATTACTGTATGTTAATCAACAACAATACATTTATGACTGTATGTAAACAACATCATAGAAGTGTATACTATGGCTTTCCAACAATACATGATTGTGTGTGAATCAACAACAATACATGTTTTAGCTGTTATATGAATCAACAACAATACATGACTGTATGTGAATCTAGAAGTGTAGCTATGGTACCAACAATACATGATTGTGTGTGCAAATACATACTGCTGTATGATACATGACTGTAGCCTGCAATCATGGTAGCCAATGACATGACTGGTGTAGCAACATTTACAACAGCTATGTGTGTTCCATCATTATATAGTAAATCCCAAAAACTGTGTGTGAATACATGATATGACTGTGTGTGAATCAACAACAATACATGACTGTATGTGAATATAACCAAGCATGCAATACAAAGTGTAGCTATGGCACCAACAATACATGTAGCCATGCCTGTATCACTGTATGTATGTGAATCTAGAAGTGTGTAGCTATGGAATCAACAACAATACCTGTATGTGAATTTAGAATGATTACATGACTGTGTGAATCAACAACAATACATGACTGTATGTGAATCTAGAAGTGTAGCTATGGTACCAACGATACATGATTGTGTGTGAATCAACAACAATACATGACTGTGTGTGAATCAACAACAATACATGACTGTATGTGAATCTAGAAGTGTAGCTATGGCACCAACAATACATGATTGTGTGTGAATCAACAACAATACATGACTGTATGTGAATCTAGAAGTGTAGCTATGGTACCAACGTATACATGACTGTATGTGAATAAAACAACAATACATGACTGTATGTGAATCTAGAAGTGTAGCTATGGCACCAACAATACATGACTGTATTAATGTGGATCTAGAAGTGTAGCTATGGCACCAACAATACATTACTGTATGTGTGAATCAACAACAATACATGACTGTATGTGAATCTAGAAGTGTAGCTATGGCACCAACAATACATGATTGTGTGTGAATCAACAACAATACATGACTGTATGTGAATCTAGAAATGTAGCTATGGCACCAACAATACATGATTGTGTGTGAATCAACAACAATACATGACTGTATGTGAATCTAGAAGTATAGCTATGGCACCAACAATACATGATTGTGTGTGAATGAACAACAATACATGACTGTATGTGAATCTAGAAATGTAGCTAACAATACATGATTGTGTGTGTGAATCAACAACAATACATGACTGTATGTGAATCTAGAAGTGTAGCTATGGCACCAACAATACATGATTGTATGTGAATCAACAACAATACATGACTGTATGTGAATCTAGAAGTGTAGCTATGGCACCAACAATACATGATTGTGTGTGAATCAACCAACAATACATGACTGTATGTGAATCTATAGAAGTGTAGCTATGGCACCAACAATACATGATTGTCAACAACAATACATGACTGTATGTGAATCTAGAAGTGTAGCTATGGCACCAACAATACATGATTGTGTGTGAATCAACAACAATACATGACTGTATGTGAATCAACAACAATACTTGACTGTATGTGAATCTAGAAGTATAGCTATGGCACCAATTATACATGATTGTGTGTGAATGAACAACAATACATGACTGTATGTGAATCTAGAGTGTAGCTATGGCAAAACAATACATGATTGTGTGTGAATCAACAACAATACATGACTGTATGTGAATCTAGAAGTGTAACTATGGCACCAACAATTTGTTAATGTGTGAGTCAACAACAATATATGACACACGAAACATGACAACAAAGACACACGAAACGCAACTAAACAAAATACTACTAAAATGAAAAAAGACAATACAATTTCACAAACACTTTATTCCTACCTACGCAAGACTGACTCACGCACACCATAAATATACGTCATCCCCAAACCTCATAAACCAGATTGTCCATTATGACCAATATTGTCGGAACCCAGTATCACCAGTTCTAGCCACAGTTTTCTCGGCATCACTGATTAATAGAAAGCTAGCTTATATCTTCAACAGAAAGTTCCAGTTTTTGTCGCTACTACCTTAACCTATTCACAGATAACCCGAAACTCATTTATCTCTACTCAAAACTATAGACCCATTGTTCCGAGAACTTTAAGTAAAGCTACCGAAGATAAAACATATAATCGTTACTTGTATATGTCAGCTGTATGTTTTCCTTTGTTAATCCACAAGAGATCTTTCAATAATGTCATATTTTTATATGTGTTCGGCTGAAGTTATGCATTTCACAACAGTTTGGATAAAGCATATAACACAAACTACAACTCTCTTAAAACTTATGTAAATTCATTCTGTGTGCTGACAAGTAGTAGTTTAGGTAAGAATACTTACACAAGGATTTGGTTTAATGTAGTCTATATTTTATGATAGATGGTGCATAAAATGCCAATAGATCGATATAATTAACTTTTAAGAGCTTACACGTAAACAAAGAACCAAAACGTATTTTATAGACATAACACTTCACTTATATAAATGTTATTTAACTAACAGCCACTATTACGATGCTTCAATAATTAACTTTCCACTTTAACTAAAATAGAATCTATTTCTACACGGTTTTCACTTTCCAGGTCCATGCTGCGCAGGCGTAGTAGGACAGAAGATGCCAAGGTATTGCTTGTTTGGCGACACAGTGAATACAGCGTCTAGAATGGAGTCTACAGAACGTGAGTAACTATTTTTACACTGTTGGCTCTGATTTAAAATATAGCTATTTGCATCATTTATAACAATGAATTGAGAAGGAATATTCCAAAGAAAATAAAAAAAAATTATACTTACCATGCTATGGACATTGTGACGTTTACCAAAGTGTCAGTATACCGCGACTAAACTTTTAAACGACAGGTTCGAGTTTGTTAAAGTGCAAATATGCAACGTTAGATTGAGTGTGGATCGAACCCTGAACTTTACCAGAAGTTTGACAGTTACAGACAATATTACTGCATATATTTATAAGGAATATATTTAAGTATGTTCTTACTAATGGTGATAAGTTCCTGTGAGCATATTTAATTATTTTGAGCTTTTCAGGATGTGAAACAAATTGCTAGAAAACGAACTCTTAATAAATTTACCATCACTGTTTGTTCATGTTACAAAGTTACGTGTCGTTTCCTGATGTTTTTCTGAAATCATCATTTTATTCCGATGAAACGTTGCTCAAGTCATCCACAGCCTATTTAATTTTATAACTCTTCATTTTAAAATATATATTTATTTTATAACAAATACGATTGTAATGTACTTGCGTGAACAATGTTTGTTTGTTTTTTTGAATTTCGCGCAAAGCTACTCGAGGGCTATCTGTGCTAGCCGTCCCTAATTTAGCAGTGTAAGACTAGAGGGAAGGCAGCTAGTCATCACCCCATAACTCTTGGGCTACTATTTTACCAACGAATAGTGGGGTTGACTGTCACATTATAACGCCCCAAACGGCTGAAAGGGAGCATGTTTAGTGCGATGGGGATTCGAACCCGCGACCCTAAGATTACGAGCCAAACGGGCCGCATGAACAAATATAAAATTATGTCACTGTAATATCTGAAATATATAGCTAATATAATAATAGCTTTAGTGAAGTTAACTGAAATTTGGTGTTCATTTGTGAGTACACATGTAACTAGTTCAATATTGTCTTTAGTTCAAAGCTTAACACTATTTAAGTAGACACTAATTGTAGTATGATCGACTTGTTTTCACTTTAATTATTTAACGTGGCACTAGAGCCATCTAGTGGTAGAAGAATCAACTACGAAATAGGGCACATATACATACTGTCGTTCTCCCAGAAGATTAGCACTTGATTAGACACTTGGTCATTAGTCCAACCATAATGACAAGTGTTAATTATGAAATGAGAAAATAAACAAAAATTTGATATGTCAGGGTCGGCACCATCGATTGTTGAATTAGGGGTGATTTTAGCTCTGAAAGCATTTACAATTACTACACTGCTTGAGCGATTTATTAGATTTAAAATAGTAATATATATATATATATATATGTGTGTGTGTGTATACCTTAATAATAATAATGTTTTAAAAAATTTCATGGAATTAAAATGTAAAGAATTGTCATTTTCTCTGTTTCAATGTAAAAAAAATTAAATATCAAAATAAGTAATAAAATGACACTGGTTAATCAAACTTAAAAAGTAATAATAGTGTGGCTTCTACTACATTGGTAATCTCGACAACAGCTCTCAAGATTCATGTGAGTCCAAACACTAAAGCAGTTCTCGATCAATTTGGAAACTTCATGCTGGTACCTCGAGGTGAAGTTGAAGTTAAAGTAAGATTAACTTATTCTATTTTTAACAGAATTTTATTTTTATTATTAATGGCGTTGAAGTTAAAGAAAGATCAGCTTATTCTGTTTTTAATAGAATGTTATTTCACTTATTATTGGTGGTGAAGTTAAAGTAAGATTAATTTATCCTATTTTTACTGATTTTACTTCACTTATTGTTTAAGTTGAAGTTGATGTAATGTTAAGTTATTATGTTTTAAACGAGTTTCATATCATTTATAAGTTTCCATTCGGTACAATATAGGTTGCAGTAACATATTTATCTATGTATTCATTAAGGGAAAAGGGAAAATGGAAACTTTCTGGTTGCTGGAAGAGATACACACGGACGATTCCATCAGTAACAGCAAAGCACAGCACCGACTTTTATAAGCATTTAGGAACGAGATGTTTCGTTATGGATGTCACATGGCTGGGTAACAATGAAGATGCCAAAGTGGAACATTCGTGTGCTGCTATAGTTTCTAAACGTCTACGTTTCGACTTCATGTAGCTGGAGAAGAGGCGAAAGGTCGAATGTGGATTTATTTCTGTAGTAGTTTAGTAAATACTGTTATGTAGCATGATATAAGATGTAAATATTCACATATACATTAAGAAGGAACTTAATATCTTATCTAAGCTTCTGTACTTTATATATATATATATCTTCGTTTTCTATTAGGCATAACAGTTATTTATATATCGCCTTTTGTAGTGTGTTACAGATCTGTATCTACGATTTTGACGTACGGAAATTTCTATATGCTGTAATTATCGTAAAAAACACATCTGAGTGTCAGATCATACAATCTGAAAATGTAAAGTAACTCAAAACAATTTACTCATTTTTCATGTAGGTTTAAAAGTGCTATATGTGATCTATTTCTGTTTGTTTTCTCTTCAGAAAACTCTAATGAGGGAATTTAAAAGCATAATAACTCATTTAATAGCACGGTTACTACGAAGCTGGTCTGAAGAACAAAGCATTGTTCTATTAAAGTAACAGTTGAATAATGAAAGTGTTGCCGATGTTCGGTGTTTAAACATATTTAAACAGGGAGTAGGACAAGTGAACATTATTAGGACATGTGAGTTTAAGATGTAGCGGGTCAGTTGTTAATAGTCATTTCCATATATGTATAAATCAAACTTAACTTAATAATCCTAAAGTGTTTTCTGTTTGACAAAATACCATATTTAGTTTTGCTTAAGAATAAGCGATATTTTACTCCATAGTTCACAAAGAATTCATAAAAGAAGATATGGAACGTTATTCATTATTTTGCAATAATAATTGCATACCTAGAAGATACCATGTAAAATAAAGATATTAAACAAACTATCTAATTTAAACCATAAAATGTACCTTCACATGTCTCATTAGAAATAGGGTTAATTAGCAAAAGTACCTATATTATGAATTAGGGTTAATTCGCGTGTTTTTTTTATATCAAAGACACCTTGGGCTGAGCCACCGAGGGAAACCGAACCCTGATTTTAGCATTGTAAATCCGTAGACTTACTGCTGTACTAGCGGGAGGTAGGGTTAATTAATAAAGAAATACCTATAATTAGAGTTAATTAGCAAATAAATACCTATGTTATGAATTAGGGTTAATTAGTAAAGTAAATTCAATATTCTTCTATAGGAAATCTTATACATAACCTGACATAAGCGTATTTCAAGGATTTCATTCATATATACCTGGTTGAAAACTTAAAAATAGTTGAGTATAATATGCTTTAGGTTTACTTTAATGTTGTATATAATCGTTAGAACTTACAACTTGTTTATTATTATTTACGTCTCTACGCTCTTCTATCTAATAATTACTAATTGTGTTAATATTTATGTTACAATAAGAATACTCCCAGCTTGGTGTGTAAGTTCTTGGTCACACGTACCTACTGTCTCATGACTGAAGACACCTAGCAACGAGGTTATGAAATACGTACCTTGTTCTACCGTCAGGCTAATATAAGAACAATTTGATTCTTTGAAGGGTATAGAAAACCACAGCTTCGTTTATTCCTATAAAGAACAAAGAACACTAACAACAATGAATTCTATAAAATAAAGTAATATAATAATACTAAGTCGTATCATTCTTAAACTAAAATAAAAATTGTTTTCATTGTGTGTAATATGACAAGCATTTCAAAGTATCAGAACGTTAGTTGTTATTATCCACTTGCACACTGTTTAATGAGATATTGGACATTTTCACGTTTTAATATAATTTTGCTGCAAGCAGTAAACGATTTACACGTAGAATGTAGAACAAATATTACAGGAGAAGTTATTAGAACACCAAATAACTGTAGTCTTTACTTATTTGTTGTTGGAAGTGAAAACTCGTATGTCCAGTTATTTATTTTCGTGAGAAATGTACAATTTTTAGAGTTTGTTTGTGTCTTGATCTTATTTGATTTTGTGTGAATATATATATATATATAGCAAGATGTAAAGTTTCATGTGTTATTTCTGTAAATGAATTAGTAATAAATTCAATTAGGAAATTGATGTAAGAGTTAGTAGCCGGTTTACTAATATGTTAATCTACTCTGACAGTGGGTTGGGGTTTCCTGTTGTAATTGTAATGTGAATTTAGCGGCATCTAGTGTGCTTTGATGTAATGAGTATCATTAATTTTGTTGGCGCCAAAATGCATTAGAATTATTTTTCTTAAAACATACCAGCGTTTTAGCATAAGGCATTTTGATAATGTTCATTTGACAGCAGTTTGCAGTAATTTTACTTCAGTAACCATTACATAATAATCACGTTGCCATCTATATAAAATTAATGGAGAGAGAAAATATTAAAACATGACATTATTTCAGATAAAGAAAACTTATTAGATCCATTTCGCTTAAACGATTTCATTCGGCTTAAAACAAATAAAACTCAATTTTTTTAAGTAATAACGGATCATTTTTATTTTTCTAAATAGCTTTAGTCTTATACTTTGAGGTTTTGTATTCTCTATATTTGTAAGTTAAGTATGAAGCTACACAATGTTTGTCCACCGCTGGTATCGAAGCCCAGTTTCTAGCGGTGTTAGGGGATGAGAGACTATTTTCTGTAAAGAATTCCAACATAAAACAAAATGAAATTTAGAACCATGGTATTTATATACCTTCAAACTTTGTTTTTGTGGCCTGGATAATGAAATTTAGAAATTAATCTATTTTCTATGTAAAACAGACAAATTTACATTTTCATTTACATAAGGTCTGAATAAAACAACATATGAATCACGATTTACAAGTATTTATAATAAAGTTATACAAAAATGAACAAAATGTTTAGAAGTGAGTAGTTTTCCAGATTTACGACTGTAATGTAAATCACTTTTACGTGAAACCCCCAAATATAGTCTCCCATTATGTTTTCGTTATACGCTCCAGGTTACAAAAGCAAAGTTTGAAGAAAAATAAGTTTTTTTTTTATTTACTTTAGGCATAAGCAATTGGGAAATAATACTTTCTGCTCAGGAACAAGAAAAAGTACAAATTTTGCTACATAGTGATATCTATATATGTTTGTGGCTAAAAAATAATCCCTTCTTAGCTTTTGACATTCCTTTTTTATGTTTTTGATCTCATAGTTGCTTACAGTGTTTGTTACTTGTAAGCATAAAACTGTACAATCAGATGTTCCCATCAGTAGGTATCGAAACCCAACTTTTAATGTTATAAGCCATCAGACATGAAAGAAAGTATGTGAACAAATGTTTGTCTCGGTTGTCCTTCGTCGGTTTGATTAACTATTTCATTTATTTCAGTCTCAGGCTGTTTGTTTAGTAAATAGGTATTGTGCGTAAAAATATGTTAATACATACCAAGTCTGATATTACCATATAACAGATACTTTGTTCAGATTACTGCTCATATTACCATGTAAGAGATAATTTGTTAAGGTTAAGACAACTGATTTGTTGAATTTCTTGTCAATATCTGTTAAGGTTGTTGTCAACATTACCATGTAACAATTTTGTTGAGGTTGTTGTCAACTTTAACATGTAACAATATCTGTTAAGGTTGTCGTCAACATTATCAGGTAACAATATCTGTTGAGGTTGTCGTCAACACTATACGTATCTGTTGAGGTTTTGTCAACTTTAACATTTAGCAATATCTGCTAAGGTTGTTGTCAACACTATCACGTAACAATATCTGTTGAGGTTGTTGTCAACACTATACGTAACAATATCTGTTGAGGTTTTGTCAACTTTAACATGTAAGCAATATCTGTTAAGATTGTTGTCAACACTATCACGTAACAATATCTGTTGAGGTTGTCGTCAACATTATCACGTAACAATATCTGTTGAGGTTGTTGTCAACACTATCACGTAACAATATCTGTTGAGGTTGTTGTCAACACTATCACGTAACAATATCTGTTGAGGTTGTTATCAACACTATCACGTAACAATATCTGTTGAGGTTGTTGTCAACACTATCACGTAACAATATCTGTTGAGGTTGTCGTCAACATTATCAAGTAACAATATCTGTTGAGGTTGTCGTCAACATTATCAGGTAACAATATCTGTTAGGTTGTTGTCAACACTATCACGTAACAATATCTGTTGAGGTTGTTGTCAACATTTATCGAACTTAATATCTGTTGAGGTTGTCGTCAACATTATCAGGTAACAATATCTGTTGAGGGTTGTCGTCAACATTATCAATTAACGCAATAATATCTGTTAAGGTTGTTGTCAACACTATCACGTAACAATATCTGTTGAGGTTGTTGTCAACATTATCAGGTAACAACAATATCTGTTGAGGTTGTTGTCAACTTACTATCACGTAACAATATCTGTTGAGGTTGTTT